>NC_088873.1:44448284-44487430 GCF_032884065.1 Artemia franciscana
TCTCTCTCTCTCTCTCTCTCTCTCTCTCTCTCTCTGTATTTTTTATATTTACTGTCTATGAGTTAGTGCGAGAAGGGTTCAGTGCAAGAATGCCACTCGTCTGGCGCCATCAAAAGGCATAATAAATATTTTTAGTTTCCAAATAATTTTTTCCGTTTATTATTTTCAAGGTTTTTTCTATTATTATTATTATTATTATTATTATTGTTATTATTATTAATTGTTGAAAACAGTCTAGGTTATTTTGAGTGATCAGAATAAATTCTTACGAGAATATATGCTGATATATTTTCGACTATTTCTTTTCTTCTACCCTTATGTCTCTCCCTCCCCTCTCTCTCTCTCTCTCTCTCTCTCTCTCTCTCTCTCTCTCTCCTCTTTGTGTATTTTTTATATTTACTGTCTATGAGTTAGAGCGAGAAGGGTTCAGTGCAAGAATGCCACTCGTCTGGCGCCATCAAAAAGCATAATAAATATTTTTAGTTTCCGAATAATTTTTTCTGTTTATTATTTTTAAGGTTTTTTCTATTTTATTATTATCAATTGTTGAAAACAGTCTAGGTTATTTTGAGTGATCAGAATAATTTTTTACGAGAATATTTGCTGAAATATTTTCGACTATTTCTTTTCTTCTGTCCTTTTGTCTCTCCCCCCCTCTCTCTCTCTCTCTCTCTCTGTATTTTTTTATATTCACTGTCTAAGAGTTAGTGCGAGAAGGGTTCAGTCCAAGAATGCCACTCGTCTGGTGCCATCAAAAGCCATAATAAATATTTTTAGTTTCCAAATAATTTTTTCCATTTATTATTTTTTCGAAGTTTTTTCTCTATTGTGGTGATTATTAATTATTGGAAACACTATAGTTTATTTTGTGTTATCAGAATAAATCCTTACATGCATATTTTCTGAAATCCTTTCAACTATCTCTTTCTTCTTCCCTTTGTTTCTCTCTCCCTCTATTTTTTTTTTTTACATGTTTACTGTTCATGAGTCAGTTTATAAATAGCATGTATATCTTAAAGTCTTATTTGAATCTGCAACATCAATTCTTATATGTCCATCTTGTAGTTTTATAGTAATAGTATATGTGTTTGCTACTTCTTTACCATTGAGTCTTTGTGGGGACCAGTGTTGTATATCTTTTGTATTTTGTTTGATCTTTTTGCTGGAATATACCTTATCTTAAATTAAGCCGTCCTGGCCGAATGGGTTGGTGCGCTGGATTCGGGATCCCTTGTCTGAGAGGACGCGGGTTCGAATCCCGGTGTACCCAATTCTTCAGTTTGGGACGGGGGTCAGTGGCGTGACCTGGAAGCTTAGCCTGAGTCGACCCAGCTCTAAATGGGTACCTGGAGAAAATCTGGGGAAGGTAAACAGGAAGGTGTGCGAAAGCACAGGATGGCTGGCCCCCCAACCCCCATTGCACTCCCTGGCTGAAGGGCCAAGAAACGGAGATCAGCACCGCCGGTACGGAATGTAAAGTCTAATGCCGTATCCTTTACCTTCCCTTACCTTTTTTTACCTTATCTTAAATATATTTTCCTTTTTTAGATAGCTATAGCTTTTCGTTCTATGAAACATCTAGTACTTTCCTTTTTTTTTGATTTTTCTTTTATTATTAAATTCGTAGTAGCTGAATATTATACATTATATATAATAAAAATATTATAATTCTCGTGTATGTTTTTCCAGGGATAAATACGAACTCAATGTTACTGCCACTGATGATGGTGCTTGTTGTGGAGGTGGTGGACCACGTCACACATCTACGGCTGTTGTCGTTGTTTTCATCACTGACGTCAATGATAATAAGCCAATTTTCCACGACTGCTCCACTTACAGCCCCAAAATTGAAGAAGGGGCTCCAAATGGGAGTCCCGTAATCAAAGTTCACGCTACAGACGCTGACAAAGGCGTTAATGGCCAAGTCAAATACTCTATTGTTCAACAACCGAATCAAAAGGGAACCAAGTTTACAGTGGACGAAGAAACGGGGGAAGTTTATACAAACAAGGTGAGGGAAGATTTTATAAAGTAAAAGATAATTAAAAGTAAATTGATAATGAAATAAAGTTAATTAAAATAAGATAAGTAAAATAAGATAATTAAAAGTAAAATAAGTCTGTATAATTATACAGACACCTGAAAATCATTAAGGATAGGCCTGGAGTTCATAAGGAAAGTTTACTACAGTGGATGAAGAAACGGGGGAAGTTTATACAAACAAGGTGAGAAGATAAGATTTTTAAAGTAAAAGATAATTAAAAGTGAAATTGATAATTAAATAAAGATAATTAAAATAAGATAATTAAAAGTGGAATTGCATTGTATCGTCTAAGTAAGACAGGGGTGGAGTGTATCGAAAATTTATAGAGACACTGGAAAATCATTTAAGGATAGGCCTGGAATTCATAAGGAAATCAATTAAATATGGCAGTGTTAAATGTGAAGTACCCATACAAAAGGAAAAATTCGAAATTGGTAAAATAGAAAAAAAGAGAAAGGTGGAGGAAATCAAAATGGTAAAAACTATGGCGATAGGTTGCATAAAAAGCGACGTATGATTAATACAAAAGGTGGGAATGAATTAAAGTAAAGCTGTGAGATTTTCAGTGGAAGTTCGAGATTGCCAGTTAGAGATTGTCAACGTAGTTGTTTGGCAAAATTCTTCCAAATAAATGAAAAGTGTAAGAAAAAACAAGCTTATTTATGCAAAATGCGAAGTAAAATCTATCTAGAAAAGACAAGCTTATTAATGAAAAATGTGAAGCAAAATTTATCTAGAAAAGACAAGCTTATTAATGCAAAATGTGAAGCAAAATCTATCTAGAAAAGACAAGCTTATTATTGAAAAATGTGAAGCAAAATCTATCTAGAAAAGACAAGCTTAATAATGTAAAATGCGAAGCAAAATCTATCTAGAAAAGGCAAGCTTATTAATGCAAAATGTGAAGCAAAATCTATCTAGAAAAGACAAGCTTATTAATGCAAAATGCGAAGCAAAATTTATCCGGAATAGACGAGCTTATTAATGCAAAATGCGAAGCAAAATCTATCTAGAAAAGACAAGCTTATTAATGAAAAATGCGAAGGAAAATTTATCTAGAAAAGACAAGCTTATTAATGCAAAATGTGAAGCAAAATCTATCTAGAAAAGACAAGCTTATTAATGAAAAATGTGAAGCAAAATCTATCTAGAAAAGACAAGCTTAATAATGTAAAATGCGAAGCAAAATCTATCTAGAAAAGGCAAGCTTATTAATGCAAAATGTGAAGCAAAATCTATCTAGAAAAAACAAGCTTAATAATGTAAAATGCGAAGCAAAATCTATCTAGAAAAGACAAGCTTATTAATGCAAAATGCGAAGCAAAATCTATCTAGAAAAGACAAGCTTATTAATGAAAAATGCGAAGTAAAATCTACTTAGAAAAGACAAGCTTATTAATGCAAAATGCGAAGCAAATCTATCTAGAAAAGACAAGCTTATTAATGCAAAATGCGAAGCAAAATCTATCTAGAGAAGAGAAGCTTATTATGCAAAATGAGAAGCAAAATCTATCTAGAAAACGCAAGCTTGTTAATGCAAAATGCGAAGCAAAATCTATCTAGAAAAGACAAGTTTATTAATGCAAAATGCGAAGCAAAATCTCCTAAAGACAAGCTTATTAATGCAAAATGCGAAGCAAAATCTATCTAGAAAAGACAATCTTATTAATGCAAAATGCGAAGCAAAATGTATCTAGAAAAGACAAGCTTATTAATGCAAAATGCGAAGCAAAATTTATCCGGAATAGACGAGCTTATTAAGGCAAAATGCGAAGCAAAATCTTCTCGAGCCCTGATGGACCAAATTTGTCTTTTCAAGTGTAAAAAACTCTGGGAACGACTAAAATGAAAAGAAGAGGTGGCAAAATCGAAGTAAGGTAAAAACGAAAACTCAAACGAACACTAAAAAATAATAAAAAACAGGCCACAAAGTCAATGAGACAAATTCGAATGTAGCAAGGTCAAGCATGACAGATAGATATAAAACGAAAATTTAAGCAAATTCAGAAATGTCCAAAATTGACAAAAAAAAGAAGGAAAACCTTAATTTATTGAGTCTTTTCGTCCAATCCATCAATAAGTACCTGATATAAGATAAAGTTCATGCCCTTGATTTCGAAAAGCTACCTTTTGTGCATTGAGCGGTCCTGCAATGTGCTGCTATCTTTTTTCTTTCAAGCTGCTTGGAATAACCATAAAAATATGCATCGTTAATTTCCAAGTGAATTCTAGTTAAATTTTTCAAATCGGTCTGATTGTTAGAACTTTCAAGTAATGTATAATTCAGTAACACCTAAAATGATTATTGTACGCTGTAGTTTACTATAGTGTAAGTAGTGGAAAAGGGGCAGAACCAGATATTTAATTTATCAATGCTGAACCAATCATAACTAATTGCCGTCCCTACAACAAAATGGTATATCGAAGAAAGCCTTCGAGATGAAGGTTAATAAGCAGTTTGTGTTCTTTCCCCTTTTTTATTATATATGGTTTTTTTTCATCGAATATTTGAGAAAAACCAAATATTCTTTTTACTCAAATATTTTGATATCTTTAAGAACGATCCTTCTGAAGTAGCAAGCTATTCCACCTTCATCAAACAAGAGGTTTTCAGTTGTCTATGGGATATTGGTTTTTAATAAGTTTCGAATTATGAGATTTTTGGCGCCTTGGGAAAATCTATTCTTTCCCTTTTGTTGTTATGTATATTCTGTCTTACAGAATTTTTTGTACTGACCTATAGTCAGACCTATAATTTTCTACGAAGCAAAACTTCCCTTACTGTTATTATCATTGGTATTATTATTATTATTGCTGTTATTCATATAGTTTTTTTTTATCAGGGTTGCTACTAGCCAAAATGTTTGGAGGGGGAGGCAAGGGATTTTACCGACTGGTGGGTTTTTGCCGACAGTTTTTCTCAATAATTAGCATAATGTCCGTTTCGAACACAATACGTAAAATCACTGCACGAGTCGGTAAAACCGCTTCATTTACTGACCGAGATTCAGATTTTGGTACATGTCATTTAACTATTTTAATGCTCTTTATTTAATGAAACGGAAAACTGTGGCACCATCTGTAAACTCATGGCAGGAGTCGGTAAAACTTCTGTGTTTACCGACCAAATCCGAAATTTCTATAGATGACATGTCAGTATTTTTTTTGGTTTTTATATAACCAAACAAAGAATTGTGATGTAAAAAATTATGATGCTTCGTTTCACGATTTTACCGACTGATTTTTTTACTGATTGACCAAAATATTGGAAGGGCGTCCCCTTCCCCGCCAAAAGTGACGGCCCTGTTTACTATGGACAGTCTCTCTTCCCCTCTTATGATCTATAGTCATGCCAAAAATCTTTTACGAGGTAAAACTTCCCTTACTATTATTATTGTTATTATTATTAGTATTAGTATTATTGTGATTCTTTTTGGTATTATAATTATGGACAGATTCGCTGTTTGAATTATGCTTCTATTTAAGTTACGTAATACCAATATTAAAATGTCTAATAATATCTTGAAGGTAATGGCTTAATAATATATCTTAAAGGTAAATATCTAATATTATCTTAAAGAACCCTGAAAAATAGATAGTTAGAAAGAGTTTCAGCTATGTAATTCAAGTTGCATCATAGGATGATTTAAGCTATTGGCAAGTACATTCTTGAATGAGAAATAATCTACTGTGTTGTTCAAGATTTTATTTTAAGGCATTTAATTTTAATCTATTCCATATATAAGAGTTAGTTTGAGGAGAAGGGGCAGATGTGAAAATCTCATAAACTCTTGAAATAAGTGAAGAATGTTAAAAATACTTACGAGGAAGATGGGGAGGGGATCAAATCTTAGGTACGTTCCTGGTGTGTCATCTCTGATATCTCATAATATTTGTAATTTTTTTTGTCACATGCGAAATATATGAAACATATTTAAGGCATCAAACATTTTAGTGTACTAATATAGTTCAAGGTATTGAATGTATTTTAAAACAATATATATTAGGTATTTCGTTTCAAATTCCATATACGGAAAGTAATTTTAGGGGAGAGGGAAGGGGTGGTAAAAGAAATCGCAAAAATTTGTGAAATATGTAAAAAATTATGACAAGAATAGTAAAAATACTTTTGGGAAAGATGGGGAGGGGAGGGGATCAAATCTTACGTACTTTCCTGGTGTATCACCTCTGATATCTCATACTTTTTGTAATTTTTTGTGTCACATGCGAAATATAGGAAAAATGTTTAAGGCATCAAACATTTTTGTGTACTAATATAGTTCAAGGTATTGAATGTATTTTAAAACATATATATATATATATATATATATATATATATATATATATATATATATATATATATATATATATATATATATATATATATATATATCAGGTATTTCGTTTCAAGCTATACCATATATAGAAAATAATTTGATGAGAGAGTGAAGGGGCGGTTCAAGAAACCGCAAAAGTGTGTGAAGTATGTGAAAAAAATGAGAAGAACAGTAAAACGACTTTTGGGAAAGGTTGGGGGGGGGTGTCAAATCTTGCCTACTTTCCTGCTGGGTTACCTCTGGTATCTCATAATTCTTAGCAACTCTTCGTTTTTTCCCCATATAACTAGTTATGTTTGTTTTTTTTTCTATTTTTACTATTTCTTTCGATTAGCATCGAGTAAAAGCTATTTACATAACATGAATCAAGTTGTCCGGGCGATTTGTTTTGTTTTTCTTCCCCATTTTACGCTTTACAAAGTTCTTTCTTTGTAAATAATAGAAATTCTAAAAAAATATAATATATGTTGGATATTTTCTGGTATTGCAAGCTTTCTGATATATAAAAGTTTAGGTAAATGCGTCGTTTCATAGAAAATTAATTTAATTTACCTAAAATGGACGAGTTTAAACTGAAATGGGGTAAGCTTAAAATGAGGAGTTTAAGCTAACATGGGGTAGGATTTAGAATGGGATAGGGTTAAAATGGAGAATTTAAGCTAAAACGGGGTAGGATTTGAAATGGGGAGTTTAAGCTAAAATGGGGTAGGATTTCTAGGTTTGTTGGCCAATTTCTAAAGAGAAATTCGGAGTATAAAATATAACTAATAAAATATAACTAATAAAATATAACTATAAAATATAACTGCTAGAACTAACAGCTTGTTTCAGCACCAAGCTACCGAACCCAGATATTGCAAGCTGTCAGAGACCAGAGCTGTCAGAGATAGCAGCTGTGCAATCTCCCCCTCTGCCACTCAGTATTCACAGCCATAAAGCAATACTACTAACAATTATGCAATTTTCGTCCTCTTCTTCAAAAAGGTGATGGAAGAGTGAAATTGCTACATTTTCAAATTATAGCTTGTTTTCTAATGAACTTTTTCAAATCATAGCTTGTTTTCTAATGAACTTATCACGTATATTATAGCGCATAATTTTTACTGTCATTTTTGTTTAAAAATAAAAGATTTGCGGTGCCCTGTTAATAAGGAATCTAGTGACTTCTTAGAAAATCACGTAAGTTAAAATCCTTTTCTCCAAATAAAGCGTTTCCTCCTGTGAATTTGTTTTCAGTTTTTTCTTTTTTTATGTTCTATTGGTATAGTCTATTATATACTAAATTTATTAAAAACCTTTAGTCCCCTCATTACAAAAAATACAGCTCAATAGTTTCACTCTTCCTCATTATTTATGCTATTTATTTTATTTTTACTATTATTATTATTTACTATTTATTTTTACTTATTTACTATTTATTATTATTTTAATTATTTTATTTTACTATTTATTTTATCTCATTATTTTATACTATGTTATTTATACATCATTATTTATACCATTTCCCTCGTTTAACCCCTTTTTGAGCGTCTATTAACGTATTTAACTGCTTGCAGTTTTCAGTAGTTTTAATTTATTTTTAACCGTTTGAACCTTTTGTGTCTTTTTTCTTCTCTTTTGTGTCTTTCTCTTATTGTCTTTTTCTTTCTCTTTTGGCCAATCTTATTTTTGTTTTAGCTTTAAAGATCGACTCTGAAATCTAAATTTCGGTTCAAATGGGCTTGTGATAGTCGTTTTTGGGAAATTATCTTTTTTTTTCTTTCGTTTTCTTCCGTGTTATTCATCATCCACTTCTCTTCTTCGGGCCTGCCAATATGACCTGACTTCTACTTCAACTGAATTAATTGACCATTCTATTTTAGGTATTTGATCGTGAAGGCGACGATGGAAAGTTTGTTTCAGTTACAGTCAAGGCAACTGACCAAGGAGACCCTTCCTTAGAGGGGGTTTGTTCATTTACTGTTGAAATCACGGATGTAAATGACAACCCGCCGTTATTTGATAGACAGGTAAATTAATTGGATGTAATGCCCCTTTTTCAGTTTCCCCCCTCTGAACCAACAGAAAAATGTGTATCTTGCTTAATATTTGGTAAAAAAGAGCACGATTTTTTTACTTTACCCTGTATGTTAATTTGTTTTGTATGTGGAACCGCTGGGGCATACTATACATTTGCACCGGGGAAGGGTTGGGTCGGTTTAATTCAACGTTTTCTGAGACGTTTTACACCCGTAAGTCCATGAGGATGCTAAAAACGACAAAATAGTAAAGCAGAAACAACGAGGATAATAACAACCAGTGAAAAATCGAAGAGAACTATTCAAATATTTAGGTCGAGACCTTTGCTTGGCTGTCTTCAATGATTGCTTGGCTGTCAGGATTATACAAAAATACAGATATTCTGCACTGATCACGGTGAAGCAGAGGTCTGGAACAAAATATTAATTAACATGTCTTCGATTTTTCACTGGCGGACATTATCCTCGTAAAAAGTACCTATGCGTATTTCTCAATTTAACTAACTTATTTTTCAAACTTTCATGTTTTGCTACCTTTACCAAATAGAGTTGGAACATAGAACAAATAGCTGAAATTCTTCCTCGTAGAAGCGTAGAAACAAAGACACGACAAAGTAGGCAAATATTTCTCAGGTATCTTTACTTTATTGTAATTATTGTTGTATAATTATTATTTACCTAATTCATAATTATTATTAGTATTATTAACCTGACTATCTATTTTATTGTTAATATCTATTATTGTTTATTATTAACCTAACTATTGTATTAAACTATATATAATTATTATTAAGTAACTATCCCCATGAATAATAGAAGAAAAAAAAAGTCAGTAATAGTATTTAGCTTACACGCGGCTTTACGTTGTGTGCCATCTATAATTTGTCCAGTTCTTAAACGAAAACTAGTAATCACAATGTGATATAGGACATATTTTTGAATTTTTTGGGTTCCTAGTTAATTGGTTAACGGTAAACTAGTCAGCTGGTTAATGTTAAGGCGTTCAATATTATTACTAATTATAATTGAATATACGATAAATTATAATATTCGATTATCAAATATAATAATTGAATGTTATATTATGTTGACCAATAGTATTATCAGCTGATCAATGTTACATAAATATAGCTAAACTGCTCTGAAAATGATTTGCCTTTAGTAGTGTAAAGTAGACTCTGGTTCATTTTTGGCTATTATTATTCATATCAAACAAGAGCTAAGAGCTCATATGGCACTTGTGACGAGGTCGGAAGAGCCGAGAGCTCATATGGTACGAGGTCGGAAGAGCCAAGAGCTCATTTGGACGAGGTCGGAAGAGCCAAGAGCTCATTTGGCACTTGTGAGAAGGTCAGAACCTAAAGTTAAACTTTATAGCACAAGATCCTTCTAAATATCAAATTTCATTAAGATCTGGTCACCCTTTCGTAAGTTACAAATACCTCAATTTTCAAAATTACCTCCCCCCTCCCAATTCCACCAAAGAGAGCAGATCCGGTCCAGTTATGTCAGTCACGTATCTTAGACAGGTTTCTATTCTTCCCATCCAGTTTCATCCTGATCTCACCGCTTTAAGTATTTTCTAAGATTTCCGGTCCCCCCAACTGCCCCCCCCCCCAATTACGTTTGATCCGGTTGAGATTTAAAATAAGATATCAGAGTTACGAGGTCCTTCTAAATATGAAGTTTCATGAAGATCCGATCACTCCTTCGTAAGTTAAAAATACGTTATTTTTCTTATTTTTCAGAATTACCCCCCCCCCCCCCGCAATTGAGCGGATCCGTTCCAATTATGTAAATTACGTATGCAAGACTTTTGCTTATTTTTCCAACCAAGTTTCATCCCAATCCTTCCAATCTAAGGGTTTCCCATCATTTTAGGTCTCCCCACCCCAAACTTCCCCCAATGTCACCAGATCCGGTCAGGATTTAAAATAAGAGCTTTGAGCCACGATATCCTTCTAAAAATCAAATTTCATGGAGATCCAATCACCCATTCGTAAGTTAAAAATACCTCATTTTTTCTATTTTTTCAGAATTAACCCCCCCCCCCAACTACCCAAAAGAGAGCGGATCCGTTCCGTTTATGTCAATCATCTATCTAGGACTTGTGTTTATTTTTCCCACCATGTTTCATCCCGATCCCTCCACTCTAAGTGTTTTCCAAGTTTTAGGTTTCCCCCTCCCAACTCCCCGCCCCCATCACCAGATCCGGTCGGGATTTAAAATAAGAGCTCTAAGACACGATATCCTTCTAAACATCAAATTTCATTGAGATCCGATCACCCGTTCGTAAGTTGAAAATACCTCATTTTTCTAATTTTTAAGACTTACTCCCCCCCTCCCAACTACCCCAAAGAGAGCAAATAAGTTCCGATTATGTCAATCATGTATCTGGGACTTGCGCTTATTTTTCCCATCAAGTTTCATCCTGATCCCTCTACTCTAAGTGTTTTCCAAGATTTTAGGTTTCCCCCCTCCAACTCCCCCCAATGTCATCAGACCCAGTCGGGATTTAAAATAAGAGCTCTGAGACACAATATCATTCCAAACATCAAATTTCATTAAGATCCAATCACCCGCTCATAAGTTAAAAATACTTCATTTTTTCTATTTTTCCGAATTAACCGGCCCCTTCTCCCCCCCCCCAGATGGTCAAATCGGGAAAACGACTATTTCTAATTTAATCTGGTCCGGTCCCTGATACGCTTGCCAAATTTCATCGTCCTAGCTTACCTGGAAGTGCCTAAAGTAGCAAAACCGGGACTTTAGGTTTTCCCCCTCCAACTCCCCCCAATGTCATCAGATCCGGTCGGGATTAAAAATAAGAGCTCTAAGACACAATATCATTCCAAACATCAAATTTCATTAAGATCCAAATACCCGCTGATAAGTTAAAAATACTTCATTTTTTCTATTTTTTGCGAATTAACCGGGCCCCCACTCCCCCCCAGATGGTCAAATCGGGAAAACGACTATTTCTAATTTAATCTGGTCCGGTCCCTGATACGCTTGCCAAATTTCATCGTCCTAGCTTACCTGGAAGTGCCTAAAGTAGCAAAACCGGGACCGACAGACCGACAGACAGACCGACAGACCGACAGACAGACCGACAGACAGACCGACAGAATTGGCGACTGCTATATGTCACTTGGTTAATACCAAGTGCCATAAAAACAAATGCACTGAATGAGTTCTTTCTCTAGAAGTATTGCTCTGCAAAAGTTAAACTTCGATGTAATAAGTCGGGTTTGAGGGGGTAGTAGCCCTTCTGACATTTAGAGTAACATTAATTGTTAATTAAACAAAACACGCTCAAAATTACGCTTTAGTTAGGTCTCAGAAAACCGGTTTCATAGCAACAAAGACACATGACGGGTCATAGAATGCATTGGACTTGTATAATTCGGGCCATATTTTTGCACATTAGGGGGAGGGGTAGTTTAGGTTAGGTTAGGGGCGCTGTCCAAATGCTCAACCCCTCCTCCCTCCCCATTAATATGTAAATATATAGCCCAATTTATATTATTATATAAACTAATATATATATATATATATATATATATATATATATATATATATATATATATATATATATATATATATATATATATATATATAGACTAATATATATAATATTATAATAACCAACATATATAATATATATAAATTTAGACTTATATATATAATATTATATATATATATAAACTAACATATAAGGTATATTTCATTAGGATTAATATAACTTCACTTCTTGGATGTGTTTCGTTTAATTAACCAGTACCAGAGTAACCCTCAGGAGGGCATTAAAAAAGGAACCAAAAATTAAATATAAAAAAAATATTTTCAAATGAAAGTAAAGAGCGACATCAAAACATAAGACGAACATAATGAATAAAACGAACAAAATAGATGTTCTGTATATGTGGGGATTTGTATGACATATTTTTGCTCAAAGCATTTATCTTTGAAATCATATATTGTTTTTGTTTTTTTACTTCTGTAAAACCGTGGTGCACTAAGTAATTTTTTTTCTAATCCTCATTTCCCTAAGAAATAAATATCTGAGGGATGCTTTTTTTTGTTTGCTTCAGGGATACATTTTTTTATGGATATTAAACTTGACTGTCAAAAATGGAGTTGGAAGAGGGATTAGTGGCCCTTCTTCACATTAAAAGAGCCCTGGATTAAATAGTGAGTAGTAACTCACTAGGCCCTTCTGAAGGGCAAACAATGACCTTCTGAATAGACATCAAAACTCCCTAGTTATCTCCTTGCACTTTATGCTAAAGTTTGGATCATTGCCATCAGTGCTTAGGAACTACTATTCAAGGACAAGGGCAATTGGAATGGAAAGCACCTTTCAAAATACCTCAAGAATGGAAGACCTTATTGATTTGTATATGCTTTAAACAATGTGATTCCTAGTTCAAATGTTTTAATATCTAATCGGTTCCACATATGTTACACTCATAAATGCTTTCAGCATTTATGAGTTAAGCTGGAGGTAGCCCCCTCCCTTTCGTATGTAGAATATTTTTTCTCCGTTGTGAGTTTTTGGTGCAGCTCTTCAAATTCATTGAAAAAGATACTGATGTGTTCTAAATTGATTTGAACATTGAATAAGAGTTTTTTGTTATTATATTAAAGTTGTTATTATTAGTTAATTATTATATTATTATTAAATTGTTATTATTTAATTTTATATTAACGAGCTGGTGAGCATTGGCGTCAATTCACGAAAATACCTTTGAAATACCTACATTAGCCTTGTCTTTAAGAGTAGATGGCTTGGGACATTATATGCATGTTATTATCTTTTCGTTTTTATAAATTTTAAGAATACGTTGAAAATGTGAAGCAAAACACAACAATTGGAACAAACATTCTTAGAAACTTTCCTCCCCATGGAAAATTTCTCTTTGGAAAAACCCCCAGCAGAAAATTCATCCCTCCCGTCGCCCAAAAATATATGCATATTTCTCAATAATAATTACTTTGCGCAAATAATGGGCACATTTTATGACTTGGAGAACTTTCCCCTGGTGCTGTTGGGGGAGGGGGATATGTTATATTCAAAGGTATAGTTATTTGGCCTTTCAACTATGATTAACAAAATGGCCATCTCAAAATTTTGATCGGACGCTATCGGGAAAAAGGGGTGGAGAGGGGTTTATTTGCCCTCCAATCTTTTTGGTCACTCAAAAAGGGCACTAGAACTTTTAATTTCCGTTCAAATGAGTCCTCTCTTGATATTCATGGACCATTAGGTCAAATGTGTTTATATATTTTAGAAATACGTTGAAAATGTGAAGCAGGACACAACAATTGGAACAAACATTCTTAGGGTGTCAGCAAGTGATGAAGATGCTGACAACAATGGTGCCATTATCTACAACCTCACTGCCCCCTACAATCCATCTGATATTGACTATTTTTCTATACTACCTGAGTCAGGATGGATTGTTTTAACAAGACCACTTGACGTAAGTATCTTTAATGTGGTAAAACTAGGTTATGTTGGTGTTCGTCTTGTAATATAATACATGCTTCACGTTATCTTGCATATGAAGTGCCATTTTTGATTGGTTTTAGGCTATTTTTCGAACTTCCATAAATTTATTTTCAAAATAACATTTAACTATTAAGACTAATCGAAATAATAGTTACCATTCCTGAATCAGGTGCAAATGGCAATTTATTCTTAGCAGACCGTTTTTTTCAAGTACGTTTCATGGCCCATGGTTCGTTATTTACTAGGTTGCCTCGCTCCACTTTGGTCTTCTCGGTCCACTGTAACATAAATAAAATATATAAATAAAGGTTTAATACGTACTTCACATTGTCTTGCATATGAAGATGCAGTTTTAGTTACAAATTGTTTTTTTTTTATTTTCTTTTGTCAATTATCAAAGGCACGTAGATATAGCAATTTTCTTTCAAACTAGCTTTAAGCAGCACTCTATGAGGTTCTAGTGTTCTACTAGTGGTGAAAAAAAAAAAAAAAAAAAAAAAAAGGTACCTATGTAATAAACAGACTTTTCTTATTCTTCAAGATGGGGGACTGTAAGTTTCCTGTATGGGGTTTTTGGCAATGGCTATTCCAATATTGTGTTTTTCGTTTCAATACAGTGCCATTCTCGATTGGTTTAAGGCTATTTTTCGAACTTCCATAAATTTGTTTTCAAAATTTTACTATTAAGACTATTCGAAATAATAGTTACCATTCTAGGTTCGAGATTCAAAGGTTTGAGTAAAGAAAGTTGGGAGCTGTTGTATTTTTTCAAACTGTTGAAGTTGAGAATTTTTTCTGCTTCATCATAAACGGAGTTAAACTTAAATCAAGATTAAATAAACTAAGAATTAAAAAGTGATGTTACATTAATGATATTGATGGTAAGAACGATTCATTACAGATTAGAAAAAATCAAAACAAGCTTTAATTAAATTCAGTAATTTTAAAATTTAGCTTTAAAAAAATAAATTTAATTAAACTCACGTTTGCTCTAATTTAATTCAGTCACAAGTCAAAATTCAAGTCACAGCAAAAAAAGAAAAAAAAACTTAAAAAGAAGTAAAAGCAGAAAGGGAAAAGTAAAAAAAGTATAGTATTAATAAAGAAAGGGGTGGAAATTGATGTAAGTGCAAAATTGGGTTTTTCGCTATCAAATAAATAAAACAGAAATAGAATACATAGAATATTTTCTTTTGGTTTTAAACTTAGCTTTAGGAATCTCGTAAAGGACTAATTATCCTGTAAAAAAAGAGTGAAGTGTGTTTATTACGATCTGGTTTTGAATATTTTGATTGGTAAAATAAAGTTCTTATCTATTATATTAGAAACAGCTCATCTCGTAATGATTTTATTTTAACTAAATAAACAACAAAAATAATCAATTAAATTGGGTTAGCCCTCCCATTGGTAACATCGGGGACTAAAAAAGAAAGAACAAAGAAAAAGTTTTGTTTGTGTTTAAAAAAGTTTCAACCTATTACTATTTAATCTGAATTGATCTTCGTTGAATTGAGGTTCAGAGTTCCATGTTGTTGTTTTTTTCAATCTTTAATTAATACATTTTTCCAATATCAGGATTTGGGCATTCCAATTGAACTTTTGAGAGCATCAATTCTTTAGTTCCACTTTCTTGTGGAAAAAGTAACCTCGCTTCAGTTGAGGTTACTCTTTAATAAAAAAGAGGGACCCGTCTTTTTTCAAAAGGTCCCTCTAGATTCGGAGTTGGTTCGTTGCTAAAAGCAAATTTTAAGAAATTAAAAAGTGTGCTGTATGACGTAATGTTTAATGCTTTTTTTAGTATAAATTACCTTAATTTACCGATCATTACCTCAATTACCGATAGTTGAATTTAATTACGTTGACTTAAATTACCAGAGGTCCTCCTTTTTTGTCGTTCGTTCAAAGTCTATTTTTGTCAATTATTTCTTGTATTTGTCCTGACCAGAAGCCCTCCCCCCAGTATATTTTTCCAAAAAGCCAATCAGCTTATGTAACATTTTACCAACTTCTCTCAAAATTGGTGTTTTATAGTGTTAGGGTCGAAGGATTAATTGATTCTTAACTCTGTATCGCTAACTTCAAAATCGCTTGGTAAATTCACGTTCCCACAACGAAGGATTATTATCAGTAACCGATAGAAACTATTCTTTTATTAAAGACTAAGTTATTGAATTTTCAAAACAGTTTTGACACATTCTTTTTTTTATAAAATACACCTAAATATACATTTTGTCCAAATCAAGCTCTGGAGTTAACAGCTTTGTTTCCAAACGTCTCAAATCAACCAATTAGATTGAAATATTTAACTTGGGTAATTTGTAAAAATTTGATCTATATTATACAAGCGAATATGCACGGTTCTTGTGTTTTATCACAAAACCTATGGTTCTTAGTAAGACTGTAAAATATATATATTTTGACTGCTCAATTTTTTCATTTTGTAAGATATAAATGGCTATTGTGGCTAATCAGATTCGAAGGATTGTGTGATTAGTATAACCAATCAGCTTGGGGAAATATTCACATCTGGAGAATTATTTTGACTTGGTATTTAAATGGCTGGATTTCTAAATAACTATCTGAAGTACGAGGACATAATTAATATTATTAATCGATATATCGTATATATATATATATATATATATATATATATATATATATATATATATATATATATATATATATATATATATATATATATATATATATATATATATATATATATATATATATATATATATATATATATATATATATATATATATATATATATATATATATAGATTAATATATAAATTGATATCATTAATATTGTACGGTATCGGGACTTGAGTTGATATCCGGGGTTTTTGTTCGTTTGCATTTGACGGGCATTAAAATCCCAATTTTGGGAGCTTTTGGGGGGTTAAAATCGGGAGGTGTTTGAGTTTGTGTGTTTTCACACTTTAATGTCTTGTTACGACTAAGGAATTTTTTGGATCAAGATCAATGAAGTCACCATCAGTTAAGTAAAACTAGGGGCCAAATTTCCTAAACGTAACATTTTAGCTGGTTTAAAAAATTTTTAGATACAAGGAATAATTTCAAGTATATGAAGAAACAATTTTATCTGGAGTATGTATAACAATTTTATAGAAACGAGTCTATATGAATGGAGGATTCTAAAGTATACAAAGAACAAATCTATCGTACGGGGTATATTAGAAGGATACAAGAGTATATATGAATGATACAAGAAACAATTTCAAGTATATGAAGGAACAATTCAATCTAAATCATACAAGAAAACAAGTCTAAATGTCTAAACATTCTACATATAGGAAAAAAAAAAATTCTGCCTGTATGAAGGAATAGTTATATTTGAAGGATACTGAAAAAAGAACGAATTAATAGAAAGAAACAACAGAAAACAAGAAACAAGAAGAAAAAATGGGGTACTTAAGCCGTGGAAATACTTTATTTGTCCTATACGAGTCGCTTTCTTGGCATAACAACTAACTTCGTGGAACAAATACAAGAGAAAATTGAGAAAAAATAGACTTTGAATGAATGAAAAAGGTTAACAGGAAATGATTTACTTCTGGAATAATAACCATTTTTAGATTTTTCACTACTGTATTGCAATACAGCTCAGAGAGGTCATTTTGAGGCTTGCCATCGGTTCTTCAACCTGGTTCTCAAAAATGGGAGGAGTTATCAGAAAAAGGAATCGAAGCCAGACTTTCTCCTCTCGCTGATTTTGGTCGCTATTCGACGAAATTGGCTAATAAACAAGTCACAAAATTTACTTTGTATCTATTGGTTACTTGAGGAAGAAACCTTTAATATGCTTTCGCAGTTTATAAATATAAAGCTGTATCAGTGGGAGTTCCTGGAGACTGTCTCCATGGGAGCTAAAGTGACTAGCCCCCCATCATTCATCTTGTTTTGGATGAAAATCTTTTCTTTAATAAAGTGTGATCTACTTAAAACATTTTGGACTTTAACCAAATCTCATTTGAAAACCTAAATGGTTTCCTGCTTTAAATTAACTTTGATGTAATTGCAAAAAAAGCAAAATAATAGTAGCTATATAATAATAACTTAATGAAAACAAGTTTTATATATGAGTATATATGTATATGTAATATGTTTATAATACATTTATTTATTTATTATTTATATTCTAAAACTTAATATATTCAGTTTGTAATTAAATTTTAGAATTATTCTAATTATTTATTATCAAGGTCGTATCCAGGGTGGGAGGTTACCCTCCCCCCCACACCCTAAGTATTTGTCTGAATCGTAAAAATGTAACAAGAATGCATATAAACTTATTTTTGATGTGGTTTTTATTTTTTAATTTTTTTGTAGCCATCAGCCATCAATTATTTTTCACAAATTAGGCATGAATAGGGAGTAAATTTTGAATTACTTTTCTATGCATATTCCAAATGCGTATATTTATTTAGTCTGGTTTTGCCACTCATAAGGAAATTTACGTAAGAAAGATATTACTGGGAACCTGCATGTTCGAAAATATTTGCCTAGTATTATTAACTAGGCAATATTTTTTAGGCAACTAGGCAACAATTAACTAGAAAATTTTTGCCAAAATATTAAAAATAAAAAACGTTTCTAACTGATACTCGAAAGTTAAGAGAATTCCTCTATCTACGGTCTACAGATAAATTATGGGTTTTTCAATAATTTCTAAATGTATTTTCCACTAAATCACAAAAAAAATTAAAAGTCGAAAACTTTTTTTCAAATGAATGTTTTGGGATTCAGTACAATAAAACTTTCCACTAAACATACAAAATTCAAACGTCGTCAGTTTTCATGGTGTTTGGGACCTATATAAATAAGATAAATTAATGAATATGTAATAAGACAAATAAGAACTCAAATTTTTTACTTTGAAATCTGTTCACAAATATAGAGATGGCCACCCTAGTCGAGCGGATGACACGCTGGAGTTGCATTCCTACGCCTTTGGGATGAAAATTTGAGTTCTGGTGCAGTAATTTCTTGGCTTGGGGTGGGAATCAGTAATGTGACTCTGCCAGCTCCACCGCCGCTACACACAGAGCGTGAAAGCCGAGCGTATGTTTCTCTCTCCCTCTCTAGACACTAATATAGAGGACTTCTATGGGAATTTAGGCTTTCAATTAAATTACACTAAATGAAGCTATATTTTACCCTCAACTATGAGGACCTTTAGTCCTCAGTTTTATAGATTATGAGGAAGCGTTCGGTTCTGTTGATAGAAGAGCTTTAGCAAGGGTCTTATCCTTGTATGATATACCAGACAAACACATGAAAGTGAGTAGTGCTACACACGAGAATAACACTGCTGCGGTTAATGTAGTAAATGAGGTTAGCAGCTGATTTTGTATTAAATCAGGAGTTACGCAGGGTTGTGTATCCCCCTTTATATGGATCATTTTGATGGACTTCGTCTTAAGGAGCACAGGAAAGGCAATTGGAGACCACGGAATCAAATGGGGAGGAAAAACGCTCCTGGACTTAGATTATGCTGATGATTTAAGCATCTTAGATGAAAGTGTGAGCAAAATAAATGAACTTATAGAGGTTTTGTGAATTCAGGGTGCTAGAATAGCTTTGGAAACACTAAGGCTAGGAATAAGTGAAGATGAAAATGTGACGTTGGATACAGAAAAGATTGATCAGGTGGGCAGCTTCACTTCCTTGGTAGTATTATTGGTAAAGACGGTGGAAGCAGTGAAGATGTTAAAAGTAGAATAGCTGAGGCTCAGGGTGTTTTTTCACAGTCAAAAAAGTTTGGAAGAATAGGAAGATAAATCTGCAAACCCAGACTAGAATATTGGAAGCTACAGTGATGACAGTGGTCAAATATGGCCCTGAAGCATTAGAGCTCCGAAAAGCGGATGAAGATTTGCTAGATGTTTTCGAGAGAAAATGCCTACGGATTGTTCTTGGTACGCGGCTGTCTGACCACATTTCAAACAGTAGGCTGTACGAAAAATGTGGTTCAGTTCCGCTTTCTAGGGCTGTGATGAGAGAAAGGTTGATATGGTTTGGGCACGCTCTGTGGATGAAGGATGACAGATTGCCGAAGATTTTCCTTTTTGGCCAACCATCTAGGGCTAAGCGAAAAGCAGGTCGTCCTCGTCTGGGTGAGAGGATGTCATAATGAAAAATTTAAAGGAAATGGAAACTTCCTAAGAGGGTGTAAAGAGGGAGGCTTTGAATAGATTGGGATGGAGGAGGAGCGTGCGTAGCTCTGTTGGCCTCAGGGGGCTTGGTGCTGCCGTGAGCTGTTAGTACTTATCCTGAAATATGCTTTCCGCGATAGAATTAATCCCAGAGAGAATAAAGTTTTCCTTTACCCTACATCTATATAAATTACCTAATTAATCTATTTTGATTACATTTGCAAATAGCCGGACAAAGATTTGCAAACCAAATTTGTTTCAATATGGAAAATTTCCCCTCTTCGATGTCCTCCCCCGCCTAAAAGTTTCCGCACATGTAAAACGGCGATAGTATTTTTAAATTTGAGAAACATTGTTGAATACAAAATTCAGAGAGTTTACTGAAAAAGAAATTTGAAATTTTGGAA
Source organism: Artemia franciscana (assembly GCF_032884065.1). Lineage (NCBI taxonomy): Eukaryota > Metazoa > Arthropoda > Branchiopoda > Anostraca > Artemiidae > Artemia > Artemia franciscana. The sequence continues at coordinate 44,468,788 of NC_088873.1, forward strand.
GTGCGTTAGATGACAGAATTATTAATTAAGTAACATATTAATTGAATAACCTGACCATGTGAATAACCTGACCGAAGGCAACCGTCAATTATTTTTTTAGAGGGGTCTCTATTTACAGTCTACACGGAAAATAATTAGGGAGGGAGGATTTTATTATTGTTCAAAAATATATGCAACAAAGACTGGCAAATGCTTAATACTGGCAGTGTCCTTTCATCTCATTGTAATGTTTTATTATCAGGTTTGTATGTTTTTAATGTTTTTTTAAGCCTAGGCATTCCATATCTTCATCAATTAACTCCCCAGCTTATTCGTGATAAAATTCATACTTGAAAAAAGTTGTATTGACTGAATTGTACTAAACTGTAGTATAAAAAAAGTTCACTCCGTAATAGCTCTTTCACACTACGCAGTAAAACCATTCACACTAGCTTACCTTAAGACTATGTTACGTTATGTAATCTTACAGAGCAATTTTTTTCCGTAACGTAGGCGTTGCTAAGTAGACCCAGCTTTACCTTGAATTTTACCTTACGCAATTTTATTACACGTTACGGGAACGTTCAACCTAGCCACAAATGGGATTTCTGGATGAGTAAATATTTTTTTTTCTAGAAAGCCTTTCATGCCTGATCAGAGCTTGAACCCTCCCCTCCCCCCACCATCTCCATTCCATTTCTAATTTATGAATGTATTGCTTGATGATTTTAGACGATAGTTATGACAGTTTTATGGATTTTAAGGTAAACCTAGTGTGAAAAGAATTGTTTAATTGTGAAAGGTTATGCTTAACTTAATATAATTTAACTATTTGAAAGAGCACTAGAACTTTCCATTTAAGTTTCATATTAATTTTCTATGACAACGACTTCCGTACAAAGTGGCCTGGGGAAAAGCAAATATATATTGAAGCCAATTTGCTAAAAAAAAATACTATTCTTTATGGCAAAGCAATCTTCGGGCTAATAGATTATTGTCTTCCGATGTTGAATAGAATAAAAAATAAAAGAATAAAAAATAAGTGTAAGGGATACAAGATCCTAACCATTTTAATTAAGTTTTAGCTGGGATTTGATTTTGTGAACTGTGGGTTTCCTTACTTTTCAGATTAAAATTAGTCCACAAAAGAAAGTTTATTTTGAGCCACTGTGTAAATTGAGCCACTTAGTATAGTAAATTGTGCATAACAGCCACTTAACAAAAAATATTGAAAATAAGAAAAAAGGAAAAGAGAGGAAAGGAGAGAATGGGGTTTTATAAGGCCAACGAAAATACTGAATTCTACAAAATTGATATTTCGAAAAAAAAAAAAAAAAAAAAACAGACTTCCTCTAATATTGCTGAAGAAGGGAAGCAGTTATCAAAATATCCATTTTGTTGGATCAAGCATTTTCGTTGGCCTTCAAGCATTTGAAGCATTGGATCAAGCATTTTCGTTGGATCAAGCATTTTCGTTGGCAAGAATCCAATTCTTGCATTTCTTCTCTTTTGCTTTTTGTGATGACAGGTCAACTTGGTTTACGATACATTATTGAAAAATTTCAAGTAATCAAGTAAACCTGTGACTAGCCATTTTTATATTCTCTGAGTATGTCAGAAACAAATAATATCACTGTGGCTTTACGAGCCACAGTGTAAATTGAGCCACTTAGTATAGTAAATTTTGCATAACAGCCACTTAACAAAAAATATTGAAAATAAGAAAAAAGCAAAAGAGAGGAAAGGAGAGAATGGGGTTTATAAGGCCAACGAAAATACTCAATTCTACAAAATTGATATTTCAAAAAAAAAAACAAAAAAAAAAAAAAAAAAAAAAAAAAAAAAAACAGACTTCCTCTAATATTGCTGAAGAAGGGAAGCAGTTATCAAAATATCCATTTTGTTGGATCAAGCATTTTCGTTGGATCAAGCATTTTCGTTGGCAAGAATCCAATTCTTGCATTTCTTCTCTTTTGCTTTGTGTGATGGCAGGTCAACTTGGTTTACGATACATTATTGAAAAATTTCAAGTAATCAAGTAAACCTGTGACTAGCCATTTTTATATTCTCTGAGTATGTCAGAAACAAATAATATCACCTTTTTATAGCGCTAACCTGCTTTTTGTTTGCACTTTCTTATGTAGCGAGAACGTTTTCGTCTTCGTATCATAGCCTCTGACCGGGGTGATCCTCCTCTTTGGGCAGATGTTGATGTTGATCTTGATGTTGTGGACAGGAACAATAAACCCCCTATTTGGGACCAAGGAATGTATGGGCCGATACAGCTTAAAGAAAATGTCACAATTGGGACAGTAGTGACATCTGTCAAAGCCAGGTTTGTGAATAGGGAAAAGTCGCTACGGGTTTGAAATTTTCACTAAGAGTGTGCAATTTTCGATTTTTTTTTCTTTTAATGAAACACTTTTGCAAAACCTTGATTTCAATTTGTCTCTATATTTCCATTAGTTTTCAAGGAAACACGAAATTGTAGTTTTCTTTTAAAGCGAATTGAATTGTATAGTTTGGAGGATTTCCCACTCTTTGATTTATGAGAAAACATGAGCCATTCTGAATACTAATATTATAAGTGTTTATTAGTGTTTTCACAGATAATTCAAACTAACAATATTACAAAATTAGATTTACATTGCAGGAAACATATCACAGCTGAATAAAAAAAGAGAAAAACCCGTGGCATTTAACCAAACACCAGGAAAACTATCTTCTGGAACCATCTATATATATGGATAGTTCTATATAACTATATGGATAGTTCTGGAACAATCTTTGTTCTATGACTATCTACCTTGGTTCTTCTGTCCTAGGAATGACGCATGGATGGATAATAGATAGACTTATCTATCAACAAATGAACTAACATCATTTTTACACAACCCTAATAAGGGGGTTGATCAGGGTTGCCTCTCACTCAATCGGACTATCTGTCTTGGCTTTTTCTACAGTTAGCCATGGCTTGATGCACACAACTATTCGATTTTAATTCAAAATCAGCGGGCTCGCAATTAAAATACAAAAGATTTCATTTTAACCTAAATCTAAATTAAAGTCTCAAATTAAATGTAAAAGAAACACCTTCGAACCATCCTGCGTGTAGATGTTAACTTAATTGTTTAAGTATATTTTATGTTAAGTTAAGTTAAGTTAATTAATTGTTATAAATTAATTGTTTAAGTTAAGTAACTTAATTGTAAAAAATATTATTTTTTTTAACTATAGATATTGATTCGTCTAATGGCTGAAACTGGGATTTGTTAATGATAAATATCACAGCCTGAGTGTGAAATTGCCCGACCCGTCGAGAATTCATTCCGAAAACAACGCAAGTAAAGATTTTAAGGGCTCAATAGTCGATTTAATAAAATTGAACATTTTTTTTCTTTTTGTACACAATTACCAGATTACCCTAAAATCCTGATTTCCTAACATCTTTTACGAAACGCAACCAAAATTTTATTCACACGTTTTTTCGTTACTTTTGTACAGAGAAAATCGTACGGAATAGTGTAAGCCAAGAGAACGAAATAGTATAAGCCTAGAGAACGAAATAGTACAAGACAAAGCACAAAATCGCAAAGAAAAGAAGAACGAGGACATTAAACAGCCAGTGAAAAAAAAAAATTAAAATTATGCAAATATTTCGGTCAAGACCTTAACCGTCCTCACTGCAGAATAAACTGATAAAAATAATAAAAAAAAATCAACCTTGAAACAAAACTCAAAACTAAAATATGATGACCCTTTCTCAGTAACGGTGAAAGGGAGTTACCCTTTCACCGTTACTGAGAAAGGGTCACATTGCTGAGAAACTTTTACTGAGAAAACGGGTATAATATTGAAACAAAGCAGTGGAACAAAAATAACTTTAAATAATAAAAATCCGAATATTTTTACTTTACGTCCGGGAGCCTTTATTAACGGAAAGAAAAATGAATTAAGCTAAATTAAACGCAACTTATGAATAAAAAATAAATAAATAAAACTCACATCTTGACAACTTCCAAATACGACTGAACCAATCACTGCAAATAGCATGAATATCCAACACCGAATGACACACAGATTGTCTCTGGTATAATTTCAATTTTTTAATGAAATCTAGCCAAAAATGAAATATTATAATTAGCTGAACAATTTATATTTGTCCTAGGCTATCATCTATGGTTGAAATTACAAGGTTAAGATCTTGTAACTATAGAAGAAATCCAAGGTAAATATCTGGTAACAGGTCAAGAAAAGTTATGTATTATATATTGAATGATTTTTTTTATTTGCTAATTTAGCAGTTCCCCATATGCACAACTCGAAGAAACCATAAACAATTGAAATGGTCAGAGACCTTCAACGTTTTGTTCTCTTAGAACTAGGACTATTCCGCTTTCAGGTCGTGACTCATTTAAAGCGGCTCAATTCTAAGGTTGGCATTTTCTTGATTTAACTTAGCCAATAAAGTGGTGAGTATTAAAGTGGAGTAAGTCCATCTTTTTACTTTTCCAAACCACAAATCCATCAGCAAGCTGAAGCTTGGTATTTGTTTATGCTTTATGCACAGGACAGCGCACTTTAGTGTGTTTATTGCACGTTAAATGATAGAATTAAAAATTGTCAAAGCGAAAATCTGTTAGTTTGAATTATCTGTTTATATTTTTAGTGATTTTGCATATCCCCTGGCTCATGTCTTCTCACCTTTACCTTTTGATTTTTTGCTCTTACTGTACTAACCTTTCCCCTTTTTTAACCTTTTCCGGTGCAGCGGGAGACTTACAAGCTTGAAGCCATTGCAATGGACAGGGGATTCCCTCCGCTATCAAGAACTGTGGAGGTACAAATAGACGTCGTAGACAGGGCTAATAATCCACCTGTTTGGGACCAGACGGTCTATGGTCCGATATTCGTCAAAGAGAATCGAAATGTGGGAGATCGGGTTGTATCAGTTAAAGCGAGGTCGGTTGTTTGTGTGACTGCACCTTGTTGCGGTGTGGGCTTGCCTGCTAAGGTGGTGTCTTGCACGTAAAGCATTTTTAGCGTGTGTTCCGTCCTGTACTATGTCCTTAGTTTTAGGTTCAGTGTAGTGTGAGCAAACTTTACTAAAAGAGGGAATATACCCTTCTCCATTTGAAAGGTTATATTGTTTGATTGGATTAATCGAAATCAAACATAACAAATTTAATTATACAATTAAAATAATTTCTGAATTTAATCATAATTCTTTTTTATCTTTATTTTTTGAGGTTTTGCATTGTCTTAATCTTGCCTTAAAATTTGAATTTAGGTGAAAAACTTTGCCTTCTCCTGCCGAATAGAAATAAAATATATAAGAAATGGTAATGAAAGTGTACCTCTTTTTATAATTTTTTTTTTTGTATATTTAATGTTTTAATTTTATACATACATTTATAAAGAAAGACATTAGATTCAATTTGCATAATAATTTTCAACTAGAAAGAAAAGATGGCACTAAAAAAATATATAAAAAATAAAGTAATAATCAGATAAAAAATATTTTCAATTTTTAAGTCTGATTTTATTAAAAAGAATTTTTCTAAAAATAGACTCTTTCTATAGACCGTTCCACAAATTCTCGAATGCATTTGAAATTTATTATACTCTCTAAAAAGAAGCATAAGGATGTGCTCTAAGATTTGGAAATAAAATTAAGCCACCTGTAACCCAATAATGTGAAAGCTATTAAACAAAAAAAAAATCACTAAATTTCTCTCAATAACATTCAATTTAATCAAAGTCCTAAATCAGTTTGAATTTTCCAATATTTCCCAGTTTAGTTTGAAATATTCTTCTTGAAAACGACAGCTAAATCGAAAATTAATGGGATGGAAAAGTCTATTAAGATGGATAAGTCGTATTCTACTAAGCTACAATCTTTAAGAAGGTGCATAATTTGCAGTTCTCTAAAATTTGAAAATAATAATCACTAAATTTGTTTTTATAATATTTAGTTTAATTAAATATCAATACCATTTGCTACTCTCCAAGCTTTTTCTAGCTCAATTTCAAAGAGATTTATGCTTCCTTTTGGAAACGACGGTCGAATCAACAATTTGAGGAAAGGTCTATTAAGGCGGTTAAAATTTAACAGTGCCATCTAGATTTTCTATTGTCACGAGGTAACGGTTGCACACTCTCCACTAGTGTCTCGTCTTTTCTAAAAGAAGTGTGGAAAAATCTTCGTGTTAACGTCTAATATCTAACGTGTTAACGTCTTCGTGAAAACGTCTTCGTGTTTGATGTTTGTGGCGTCTTTTGTCGTCTTGCATGCATCGTGATTCTCAGCCATTATTAGTCACTAATATAGTCTTTTGTAGTTTTCTTAGCTGACACTTTTTTGTATGTTACTTAATCCTTTCTTCCGAACGCTCATCGAAGTTTAAAAAAGTTGCTAGTAGAGTAACCTTGTCATGGATTACTAACTAGCAGGTATGAATTTGCATTTAGTTTTATTTTATTATTGATAAGTAAAATGAAATAAAATGAAACAAGGGGGGTTTTTGTAAATCCAGATTCTTGGCGTTTCTTGAGCCTTTTTATAAAAATGATCAAAAAGTTTGTTGTAATATTTATTTTAGTGTTATTGTATAAACAAACACAAAAATGCGGGACTTTTTTTTATCGATGTAAAAAATGGAAAAAGAAGAATTAAATGGATATTAGATGTATCGGACGTTCCCGTCAAATCTCATAAGCTTATCTTTTAACAAATGAATATCGGAACATCAAATTTAATAACAACTGAACATCGGAATGTCATATCTCATAAACTGAACACCGGAATGTCGACATGCCTCCTATGAAAGCGTAATAAAATCGTTTGTCGATCGTCGAGGGTCGATTGCTTTTCTGACCTCAAGGTGTTCTAGGGGTAACTTCTAGGGTAAATCAAGTTTTTGAGGCTTCTTTTTGTAAATAAAAATGTTCTAAAAGCTTTTGCTATACTTCTTTTTTATGTACTGTTTTAAAGAAATATGACGACAAATTTGAAAGTATCTGACAAGTCATTCAGCATGAACTTGTCATTGTCATTGTCATTGTCATTATGATGAACTTGTCATTCTGACAAGTTCATCATATAATTCTTGGAAGACGAGCATAACTGAAAATATGAGTCAATTATCGCAAAAACAAAAAAGAAAGAGAAACCAAAACAAGATAATTTATTAAGCAGAAAATACTATACTGGCGCGCGAATTGGGAAAGGGGTAGGGGATATTTCCTTCCCCCCTTGATTCTTAAAAGCAACTTATTGTTATTTTGATTGAAAAAACTTCTCCCCCCCCCTCACAGATTTTGAAAAGTTCCTTGTTTTTTTCTTTGTTAAACAAATTGAAAAAATAATCTTCCCCTCCCCATCCTTCTTCATTTTCGTGAATGGCCGTCTCTGATTATGTAATATGTTTATTTCTTTCAACGATATATATTAGACAATATATTAACTGAAAAAAATGTTTCCAGAGAAGACCGGAATTAAAGTCATAATTTAAACTTAAAATTAACATTAATAGCTATCAGTGAATAAATGAAACGTAGAACGAACAGAATTTTCCATAATTATTCAAGTTAAAATTCGAATGGACATAAATTACCGCACAGTAGAGTAGTGTTAACGCCCCTTGAGCCTTCTAAAGGCCAAAGTGGCATTTGTGCTCTGAAGGAAACAGCTCTGACAGAAAACTCGGTGGTTTTTTATTTATCATAACATCAAAAACAACAAAACAAGGAAATATCCAGGGGGGTTAGGGGGTTTTACCTCCCCCTCTCCTCCTAAAATGTTTGCCTGACTCGTAAAAACGTAACAAAAATGAATATAAACAATTACTTATTGGGTTCCTTGAAGTTTTTTGTAACTTCCCCCCGAAAAAATCCTTTTGTAAATACCGCCTCCCCCCCCCCCCCCGAAAGAATAATCCTGGGTATGGCCCTGATGAAGATAGACGGACTTTTTAATATACTCATTCCTGGGGCTCTCAGCAATGGTGAATAACTTTTAAATATATTTTAAGCACATATTTAAAACCTTTAAAATATGCTTTAAGGCTTTAACGCTTCTACTTTCACCTTAAATGGTTTACAATTTTTAAAGAACCAATGAATGGTGCCATGAATCCCAAATGGATTTTGAGTTGCAATCAATTTCTTTATTCTATTTAGATTTAAACATGTAACATTTCACTGGAGCTAATTATTTAAATGTTCCCTCTTACTCCTTGATGGGGAGATATGTCCCTCTTGAGGCCAAAGAGTTAGTAATGGCTTAAGACTGTGTAAAGCCCCATCACTAAAAATACTTTATTCTGGTGAATATATTTGTTCACATTTCGGCAAAAACGAATCTCTATTATATGCAGATTGACAATAAATTATATTTATATAAATATAAATTAAGTTAAATTTGTATTTGGCTCAAGTCAGGTTTTAATTTTGTTTGAAGTTAACATTTTACACTGTTAATCCCATATTTCCGTTTTGCAGGGTCATATTCAATGGGGTTGCGCATCTAAAAATTGTGACCTTAACCTTGTACTCATTGAAGGGGAGACATTCTCCACCTCGAGGTCAACGAGTTGAATGTAGTTTCATATTATACAAAATCCCATAACTAGACACACTTTTATGTAGTGAACAAATTTGTCAACATTTTGGTGAAAATATATTCCTATAGTATGCAGATTGACAATTAATTAAACTTCTATATAATTTAGGTCTTAATTTGTATCAGACAGGTTTTAATTTTTTTTTTATCAAATTATGCGGTTCCTTTGCATGTTCCTGGTTTTATTTTTTTCACCTATTTTATAGGGTTATATTTCATTGTGACTGCTAATTTAAATTCTGATCTGTGTTTCTTACTCCTTGAAGAGGAGACATGCACCCATTCGAGGTCGAAGGGGGGGTTTCCTCTATCAAGTAACTACTTATGGAGAATAAAGCATATGCTGTAGATCGCATTGTTACATTTTTGTTATTCAACTGTATTTTTGTATATTATAAATTTCAACGAGATATTTCATTAATTTTATGTTTTTTATATTTAGCTCCGGTATTGAGAATAATCCTACAGTTTTTTACCGCCTTATCCGTGGATCAACAGCTCAAACTAACAAATACGACACTTTTTATCTTCAACAACGGAACGACAATGGTCATACATGGGCTGATATTAAAGTCAACCACCCCCTTGACTATGAGAGTATTAAGGAGTATAACTTGACTATCCGAGTCGAGGTAAGTACACGTCAATCATAGTCAATCGTCAACACGTCAATCACATCTGTTGTTTCGAATTTTAGTAAGCTTAGGAACCTAATATTAATATTGTCTAGGGAATACAGACTATAGATGGCAACACATATTTCTTATAGTAAGATTTTTTTTGTGCCAAACAAAGGGAATTATTTTGCACTAAAAAAAAGACGTAGAAAGAGAAAAACCGACTGTAAAGTCTGATTATTCTGAACTGAGACAAAAGTAAAATGAAACGTTTCATCCAATACAAACTGATACTTCCCCCCTCCCTTCAGAGGGTTAAAAGTCTCACCGCTTGTAGGAGGTAGAGGCGAGAGCAGTATCTATAGGAGAGCACACATGGAAAAAGAGAACCATGCTATTAAAAGTACAAACTAGTGTGACGTTTGGGAAGAAAAGTACTTTTCTCTCTTAAGCAGAGAAGATGAGTGTTAGAAGCATATTAGGTTTACCATTTCCTGGGGAAAAGGATCATTGGGACTAATTTTATGGAAGAATTCCTCTTCGTATTGTCGTATAATTACAGCGCTTGTTCAATGCAATTAATGTGCAGTGTTCTTATGAAGCAAAATCGTGAAATAAAATATTTCGTGCCGCACGCTGAAAAGAGGAGTATTTGATGCATCTAAGGACACTTGTTGGGGGGGGGGGGAGGGGATAGCATTTGCTGGGTGATGAGATCACTGGAAATAATTATTGGGTGGATTATGGGAAGGTTATATTGGGTGGTTTCTGTTTGAAGTTTGACTCTTTCTCTTAACTCTGCTTTTTAAAATAGTAAAAATCTTTAGCGTAAAAAGCGGGGCGTTGAGGAGGAAAAGCCCCTTTCATGTACTAAGTAATTTCTGTTCGTTTTAAGTTTTAATGTCACTCCTGACTTTCAGTTAAAAGAAAAACTATTTTTTATTTAATTTCTGGGCGTTTTTGAATTAATACATGTTTTGATCTTGGCTCTCCGCACATAAATAATTAAAATGAAATATGCATATTATTTTTTTTTGGCTTAATGGCTTTCTCATAGTTATAATCGGAAGATGTTGAGGAAAAAAAGAGCGAGGGAGAAGGCCTAGTTGCCCTCCAATTTTTTGATTACTTAAAAAGGCAACTAGAACTTTTGATTTTTTACGAACGTTTTCATTAGTAAAAAATATACCGAACTTACGAATTAACTTACGTAACGAACTTCTATATTCATATGTTTTTATTCCGTATATGAGGGGGTTCACCCCCTCGTCTATACCTCGCTCTTTACACTATAGCTTAAATTTTGTCCCAATTCCTTAAGAATGACCCCTGAGTCCCAAAGGCCGTGGAATAATTAGCTGAAATTACTAAAAAAAAACTTAAGCTTAAAGAGCGAGGTATTACGAGGAGGTAAACCCCTCATATGCGTAATAATTTCTGTCCGTTTTAAGTTTTGATGCTGCTCCTTACTTTCAGTTGAAAAAAATTTTCATATATATTTTTTCATTGTTTTTTTTTAATAATGCTAGAAAATCCTGCGCCCCCTTCATTGAAATTCTCTTCCCCCATGACAAATCCCTCCATGGAAAGATCATTCCACGTAACCCCCCCCCCCCTCAAAGCAAAATCCCCCTGAAAACGTCTGTACACATCCCAATAACCATTACTATACGTAAACACAGGTCAAAGTTTGTAACTTGCAGCCCCTCCCACGGATAATGTTTGTTGAAAGGCCCAAAAACGAAACTTTGCAGTTGCAGCTACTATAAATGATGATTTTGGAACCCAAACCTGAACTATCAAACTTGATTAAGATTTAAAAATCGACAACCTGGACCATCAATTGTGGCAACACAAATACGGGCAGCTAAAGCTAATGCCATTGCTAAATTGTCTTAGGTAATCAAAATCCAAAAACGTGTCAAAAATAAAAATGAAGAGCAAAGACACAGGCGGTTAGAAGAACAGCGGCGGCGTATCAAAAATGAAAATGAAGAGCAAAGACACGTGGATAGAAAACATGCGACAAAGAACATGTGAATGAGTCAGTGAAATCAACCTTGAGGGCGAGAATCAAAACGTATCAAAATTTAAAATGATAGCAATTATGATTGTGTTTGGGATTTTGACATGGATAAGGTCATCAATGCCTACCATACCTTTGAAAATCAAAACCTGGACTAGATAAATTGTTGGAAGAAAAACAAGTTTTGTCCCACCAACTGAACAACTAAAAGAAACAAAGGTTCGGCGATATGTCTTTCATAATGACAAAAGACAAGCCGAGGCAAAAGAAGGAGTTTTTGTCCCACCACCTGCACAATTACAAGAAACAAAGGCTCAGCGATGTATCTTTAGTAATGACAAAAGACAAGCCGAGGCAAAAGTTAAAGATCCAATAAAAAAAACTTAATTTTACAAAGGCACTACTTTTAATTTAAGGTCTATTTGAACGTCATGACATCAAGAAAAGGCTCAAATTGTCTGCGTTTAGAAGACAAGTGACAGTGAGAATCCATATATAGAAGCGTGCCGTGTGCCGGGGCCCGGTACTGTCTATATATTAATCTGTTAATAATTTAGTAATTTCATTTCATAAGCTTTATTACTATTCAGAGAACAGTACATGACCTAAACAAAATCCATCAAACAATCATCAAACATCAAAAATCCATCGATGATCAAACAAAAGTTGTAACCGTGAGAAACTGAGGGGTTGAGATGAGTGTACTGCTTCCCTATAAATGGGCTTTACATCTATAGGGCTACAATATAGGGCTATTTCACATTTGTAGGGCTACTCCGCTATAATTGTGAGTATTTTGTGTTTTTCACATTTTTGGCTTTATAGAACAATGGTGTGCAACAACTGGGGTCGGAAGCAACGATTTACATAGTTTTGGAGGATGTCAATGACGAAATACCCCTTTTCACTGAGCGGGAGCAAGAGACAGTCCTGGAAGGTGAACCGATTGGAACACCAGTTACTCGAGTGAATGCTATCGATAAGGATGGTACATTCCCGAATAACCAGGTAATTGTTCTGTCATTAAGAACAAACCTATCATTTATTTGTAGTAATTACTACTCTATAAGTGCTCTATAAGGAAAAGCTTTGTTCGGAAATGGAGGGAACTTTAGAGCTTCCTTTTATACTGGAAGAAAAGATTGTTGAAAAGTAAGAAAAAACCTGAAAATAATTGAAAAAATAATCCCTCTCGATTTAAGAAACATGGTTGTGGTTGTGGGAAACATTTAAAAAATTGGTTCACAATCCTTATGAATTAAATATGTTCCAAGTCCGATCTTTTTTTTTTGTCCTCTTCAGTTCCTAGGACAGCATTTTTATTAGGTGATTATTATTACAGGGCCATTATAATTATAATTATAATAATTTAATTTTTTAAATTATAATTTTAAAATTATAATTTTTATCGGGCCATTTGATCGTCTTTGAAAATTACCTTTAATAATTAATCATTTAATTATTAATCAAGGTAATCAAATTGATTATTCAATTACTCAAGGTAATCAAAATTACCTTTAACATTAATCTATTATGCACTCACAACGTTCTTCAGCTGAACTTTTTTGCAATTAAAAATTTGGACCTGAAACAAAAAACTTTCCTGTGAATTGACAGCAGTCAATTTCGAAATCACGGGTATCTGGGGTTCCTAATATAATATATAAAGGGGTATACTAGTATAATTATATGACTAATGTAATATAGGTATCTACTTACATAAATATCCACTGCGTGACTTGAGTGAAGCTTTAGTAAATGGATTTATAGCTGAATTCATAAAAAGATCCATTAGTTCGGATTACTCCTTGAATTTGGATTAATCTGTTAATAGATTAATCCATTAGTTAATTCAAAATTCATTAATTTGCAAATTAGGATGGACTATTTTATCTAAAATAACTAATGGTAGACTATTAACAATAGTGCTGCTGTGTTTGAACCTTGTACATAATTTGGGTTTAGGGATTAAAATAATTTCAGTTAATTCAAATCAATTAAAAACGATAATTAAGATAATGTAGATTAGTTGAATTTACGAAACTGAATTACGAATATTTTGAAAAACTACTCGAAACGCATGAGCTAGAGTTCAGAATTTAAAGTTTATTTGCAGTTATTTTGCATTATATGCAATTAACTGCATATAATTTGCAATTAATTAAAAAAAGACAAATTTTTTGTAAGCAAACAGCTAAGTTGAATCCTAAAACGAGCAAAAATCCTTGTTTTGGAGTATATGCGACGTATATCTATAAAACTGTGTCAAATAAGCCAACGTTTTTGTAGGACATTTCCCTGTATTTGTAGAACTTCGAAAAGAACTTGCATTTTCCACCATGTTCATTCTAATGTGTTAGTTTCCAACTCGGTTTCCGTTTTCCGTACCCTATAGTTTCCAACCCTATTTCTGTTTTTGCAAATATCTTCTTTATCTTCCTATTTAGTAGGAAATTAATAAATAAATTTCACTTCCCGAATATTACTGAAAAGCTGACTGGTTTACACAAATCGGAAACAGCATCGGACTTCGGAATCGGACTTCGGAAACAGTGTATTGGCGATTGTCGCCTCATCGCTGCTTAATTCATTTTTTTCATTAAATTATTTATTTAATGTCATTGTCGTTTAATTATTTTGGGTGATCTATTGTTGTTAGTTTTTTTGTTGTTTTTTTGTGCAACGTTATTGTTGATTTTCGCTTGTATTTACTCCACTGTTTATACTTTTATGTAAGTGGGTTATAAATAAATATATATTTCAAGCTTTTTTCACAATGCCGAAAAAGAATTTTCGATTTGAACTTTTATTGTTAACATAAATTGAAATAATAGTCACCTTTCATTAACTGGCTGTTAATCACAATATTTCTCACTACACAGTTTTTTAAGCGCGTTTTTAATTTTTGTGGCTATTATAGGCCGTATTTCGCGCTTTACTAGGTTGGAGGTATTACTGCAACCGTGATACAACGTGAGAAGTGTTACATTGGGTGAAAAAGTATTTTTAGAAAAAAGGAACCACTGTTATTCCAAAGTGAACTGTTAAAATTAATTTTTTTTTTCCTGCTACAGAAAAAACTGAAATTTCCAGGATTAAAATTAAAAGCCTAGGTCGGTAATGAAGCAAACATTGCTAAATTTTTTTTACCTCGGCTGGAATTTTTTGACATCTTCTCGGCTGGAATGTCTGTAAAGACTAATAAGGAGGGGAAAAAAAGTAAATATGCTTGTTAAAATCGGTGAAATATGATCCACTTTGGACCATTAATTTTCTCTTTTTAACAGGTATTGGACTTCAAAAAGGTAAGGTCACATCCAGGGGGATACGGCCTTACCAGGTTTGAACTCACCCTAGAGATTAGCAGGTTTAAACTCCCCCCTCCTCGTAACATTTTGGTCTGACTCGTAAAAAAGTAACAGAAATACCTTAAACAAATTTTTCCTGGCTTCACATCCTTGAGGCAATTACCACTTACTTTTTTTCTCTTAAATATGCCAGTCTTCTACTCTTTTATTATGATTGTCATATTCAGCATTTTTTTCTTCGAAATATAGGTTTTCTACGGTATTGTACGCTCTCCAAGGAACGAAGGCCGGGATTATTTTGAAATCAATGAACAAACAGGAGAAATTTTTACAAAAGTGGTTTTCGATCGCGAGAAGCAAGGCGCTTATGCTTTAGAAGTTGAAGCCAGAGACGGTGCTCCTTCTGCAAGACCCAACAGCAATGGCCAGCCAAATTCAGGTAACCATGATATTTTCAATAAGAAAAAGATTTTAATTGGACCGTACCCAGAAGGTGGGAGGAGTTGCCTGGTTTGAACCCCGCCTAAAAAAAACCTCTAGGCTGGTCTAGACAAACCTCAGGCAAACCTTCCTCGTAATAATTCCTTATCTATTCTTTCGCCTAGCCAATTTAGATCAAACACCAAATTCAGTCTTGAGTATTTTCATAGAAAAAAAAAGTCAACTCGGCTTTACCGGAAGCTGAAAAAGTAACGAAGTCCCCGAGTTATGCCCCATCCTCCCCTCTACCCAAGGGAAAAATATGAACCATTCTTAACTCATTGCATGACAATTAAACATGCATGAGACATCGTAAAATCAATTTCTGGACTTGCATTTTTTGACACTAAATCTTGTGCTCATAATAGTAAGGCTGTCTTCTCATTCCGCAACTATATTGATTTCATTAATAATATATATTAAGTTGTTAATAACTATACTAATAGCTGATTTTGGCTTTTCTGCCCTTATTGAAAAAGATATTCTAAAGATAATTTGGACATTGATAATTTTATATCAAGCACATATGATTCATTAGAATTGTTAGAATTCGAAGTGAATTAAACATTTCTCGAATTAATTCCCTTATCTTAACGATGCTGAACTAAAGCGGTTATATTACCATTTTTAAATGTTTTTCATAATCTCGTTTCTATAAAAAAAAATACTAGAATAAAACTTGTATTGCTTCTCAATTTACAGAATTTAATAGAAAACGGCTACAATTTAGAGGATTGTCTTAAATTAAATTTAGATTGTCTTTCGTAAACCGGATTGCCTCTTATATAATTTCAGTTTGGCAATCTTTTGTCATTTCTATATGCTTATTCAGGCTATTTACACTGATTTTCTTTATGTTCCGTATTTTCTTTATATGTTGCGTTTAATTTAATTTAGCTTTAACTATTTTCCCGTTGCATCTTCTATATCCGTAGTATAGAATGAAATTTCCGGTTAATAAGACAAAGTCAACGTTCTAGAACAATCTTAGTCACCTGCTAGGAGTTCTTCTGTGGTTCATTCTGTTTTCTAAATTAATTAGTTTCTAGAATAATCCTAGAATAGTCCTAGAACGTTCTAGAATAGTCCTAGTTACCTGCTAGAAGCTCTTCTATGATGCGTTCTGTTTTGTAAATTAATTAGTTTCTAGAATAGTCCTAGAACGCTCTAGGATAATCATAGTTGTCTGCTAGAAGCTCTTCTGTGGTTCGTTCTGTTTTGTAAATTAATTAGTTTCTAGAATAGTCCTAGAACGCTCTAGGATAGTCATAGTTGTCTGCTAGAAGCTCTTCTGTGGTTCGTTCTGTTTTGTAAATTAATTAGTTTCTAGAATAGTCCTAGAACGTTCTAGGATAGTCATAGTTGTCTGCTAGAAGCTCTTCTGTGGTTCGTTCTGTTTTGTAGATTAATTAGTTTCTAGAATAGTCCTAGAACGCTCTAGGATAGTCATAGTTGTCTGCTAGAAGCTCTTCTGTGGTTCGTTCTGTTTTGTAGATTATTTAGTTTCTAGAATAGTCCTAGAACGCTCTAGGATAGTCATAGTTGTCTGCTAGAAGCTCTTCTGTGGTTCGTTCTGTTTTGTAAATTAATTAGTTTCTAGAATAGTCCTAGAACGCTCTAGGATAGTCATAGTTGTCTGCTAGAAGCTCTTCTGTGGTTCGTTCTGTTTTGTAGATTAATTAGTTTCTAGAATAGTCCTAGAACGCTCTAGGATAGTCATAGTTGTCTGCTAGAAGCTCTTCTGTGGTTCGTTCTGTTTTGTAAATTAATTAGTTTCTAGAATAGTCCTAGAACGCTCTAGGATAGTCATAGTTGTCTGCTAGAAGCTCTTCTGTGGTTCGTTCTGTTTTGTAAATTAATTAGTTTCTAGAACGCTCTAGGATAGCCATAGTTGTCTGCTAGAAGCTCTTCTGTGATTCGTTCTGTTTTGTAAATTAATTAGTTTCTAGAATAGTCCTAGAACGCTCTAGGATAGTCATAGTTGTCTGCTAGAAGCTCTTCTGTGGTTCGTTCTGTTTTGTAAATTAATTAGTTTCTAGAACGCTCTAGGATAGCCATAGTTGTCTGCTAGAAGCTCTTCTGTGGTTCGTTCTGTTTTGTAAATTAATTAGTTTCTAGAATAGTCCTAGAACGCTCTAGGATAGTCATAGTTGTCTGCTAGAAGCTCTTCTGTGGTTCGTTCTGTTTTGTAAAGGAATTAGTTCATTTGAGCATCACCAAGTGAGAAATATAATTTCTTATACTTTTGCCCGTGGTACTTCTCATGGTATTAAGTATAGTACTTACTAACAGGGGTACCAATCTGAGGGAGGAACCCCCTGATTTTGAACAAAAATTGTTTTGTATTTTGATCGATAAAATAAAACAAAATTACAAAATTGGCCCTCTAGGTTTTGAAAATACATGTTTTTATCTACATTTGAAAAACTGAAAAAATCCCCCCCTATATTTTCTTGAATTGGTGCCCGTGCTTCCTATCTTTTGTGTAGAGGTGCAGTTTCTTTACACTTCTTTGAAAAAGATTAATATTACTGATTACTTCATGGGCTTCAGAAAAAGTGTGACTCGTTCATGAAAAATAAAATATTGTTCATAAAATTTAAGAACAACAAGTCCAAACATGCAAAATTATTACAGTAAAGCCTTAAACATAATAACCAGAAATGGGGTCACCCCCTCAAAGAATCCTAAATTTTTTCCCTTTTTTGGGGGGCACTTTTTATTGAATTATCAAATAATTAATTGTTGTGCTTCCTCCCCCCCCCCGGGGGAGTCCGTGTCAGATGTCAGATGGCCACCCTGTAGTAGTTTTTTAAGGTATTTTTGGATTCAATTTATTTTGTTATCTTTCATCTTTTTATGCTGTTTTTTTTTTTCACCTATTGCTGAAGACAAGGGAGTAAGAACAAGAACGAAAAATTGTGAGTGAGAAAATAAGGAAGGGACAGTCGAAATGGTTGTTTACTGCATCCTAAGCAGTATCTGGTCTGTTCATGAAGCTGAACATACGAAAAAAAAACTAGGATGAACTTGCATCTTTTTTGGCTTCTACCTAGCTTTGAGAATCTAGGAGGGTATTCAGGTTACGTAATTTATTAACTTCACAAAATAAATATCGTAGAAAAAAAATGAAATTATATCTCAATTTTTCAAATTGTAAATGAAAAATGAATCATTGTCTCTGAGAAATCGCTAGAGAAACATTAATAAGAGATAAGATAATTAATTAAATACAAAAAAATATAAATGTTATTAATAAAATATAAGAATAAGGTAATTATTTCTAAAAGACTATCAGAAGATCTAATAGAGCCGGACTCGCCTCTTATGTCAGGTAACTGTTAAAAAAAAAAAAAAATCAGAAACAACCAGAAAAAATCAGAAAAGAAATCAGAAAAAATCAAAACAAGATGAATGTTAATAATTAAGCAAACAAGAAATCTGTCAAATGTAAAAATGGTCAACAAAAAATTAACAGAAACTAGCAAAATATAACATTCAAAAATTTCGGGCCTTTCCAAATAGAAAGACACGAATATGGATCCCTATTTCATTATATATGGAAAACATATTTTTCAAAAATCATTATAAATATGTTTATCCCAAAATA
>NC_088873.1:44487530-44512530 GCF_032884065.1 Artemia franciscana
AAGTATTTATGGTACTTATCGGTTATATAATAGACATTATAAAATTTCGACACAAGAAACTTGTCAAGTAACTTCTTTATACTGTCGATCATTTGGATGGAAAAGATCAGATGGGATAATAACCGGTTAGTCGGCAGGAAAGGCAAAAGGAAGACCTCCTTTTAACGCGATTCATAACCACATTTTGGCGTTCTTGGTACATAATTCTAGGTCGTAATTTTACAATTTTCCTAATAAAGTATTATGTTTACATCATATATTTTATTTTATTTCATTTGTTTTATCAAAAGTTTGAGCCATACATTTGCGCATTAGGGGCTGGGGTTGGTGTAAAATAGCATATATTAAATACAACAATGGTTAGTTTTCACATTTAATAACTAATTTCTTAGACCACACTGGTTTTCCATTTACGAAAAATTGAGTAAAAAAAATGGGTTTAATTTCTATAAAGCAGTGAACAAAAATAAAATATATAAACTATACCTTAAATAAAAAAATAAAAAATATCTTTTTTTATTAAAAAAGTAATAACCTTGCGAACGAAAGTCAAAGCAAGGTCAATGCTGTAAGATGTCAACAGACTTCAGCTAAACTAGCAAATGAAAAAATCCATTCAATTTATAATTCATAACTTTGTTTCATTAACCTGTAAGATTTTGATTGAATTTGGGTTTTGTTTTGTTGCAAGTATTTATAATTTTATTTTTAATAGATTCCTATTATACACCGAATGTGGCAGAGGAAAGTTTCATTATATACAGTTGCTATAGTTCTAAGGTTATTACCGTCAGTGCAGGAGTTTTGTTTTATAATGTGAGTTGTTCTTATTTATTTTATTGTTTATATATTTTTTTTTGCGTGGTGTTTTATTTGTCGTGGTATTTTTTTTATGATGTCTTAAAAAAGTCTTAAATTTTCGGTTTGTAATCTTTTTAATTTTTTTTCCCCGTTGAGAAAGGCTCCCGGACATGGGGCCGAAATATTCGGCCGGGTATTTTTATTTTTTTAGTTAAAGTTTAGTTTATATATTTTATTTTTGTTCACTGCTTTATAGAAATTAAACCGGTTCTTTTTGCTCAATTTTTCATTTATACATTCAATATATGCTTTACTTTACCCCCCCCTTCGAATGTGCAGATATATAGCCCAAATTTGTTTCGAAACTATTATATATTCATCAAGTTTTGTTTCATTAGCATTAATACACAACTTCACTTCTCGAGTGTCTATTATATAACTGATAAGTACCGTATTTATTTATATATGTGTTGGTATGAGTAATCAAAACCGAGATTTGAACACTGCAAAAGACGGCGGAAAATTTATTAGGTAATTTTCCTAGGAATTGAAAGATGACAGGTTACCAAAGATCGTCCTTTTGAGCCTACCATCCAGGGCCGACCAAGTAGCTAGTCGTCCTTAAATTGGTCGGGAGGCTATACAAAAAAATATTGTGAAAATTATAAGTCTTATGGCTACGACACCCAAGAAGTGAAATTAGGTCAAAACCAATTTAAACAATATTTACTTCATAATATGCAGAATAATTGCTGCTGAAACAATTTTGTATGCAGGCCGCAATGCTTTATCCCCAACCCCCTCCACTAATGTGCAATATTTTCCAGGTATTCTTGCAATGCGTCTCTTGTTTAAACCTGTTTACCTGTAAATTGAATCAACTGACGATAAAGCTATTAACCTAAGTTGGAAAAAATCCCATATAACAAAAACAGTAAAAAATAAATTCAAAAAAAAAATTCCCGCAGTTTTAGTATTACAACTTGGTTATAAAAAAATTGTTGCTTCAATTATGAGTGAGACAAAAGAGACCAACCCTGAAAAATACAATTTTTCGAAAAGCAGTTTCTCCAGGATAACAAGAGCCAAGAGGTATTTTCCCCTCCAACTCCCCCCACTGTCACTAGATCCGATCGAGATTTAAAGTAAGAGTTCTTAGACACAAGATCCTTCTAAATATGAAATTTCATTAAGATCCGATAACCCGTTCATAAGTTAAAAATACCCCATTTTTTTCTAATTTTTCCAAATTATCCGTCCTTCTACTACACCCCCCCCCCCCAGATGGTCAAGTCGGGGAAGTATCTATTTCTAATAGTGATAGGGATATACATTTTGTTCAGGAGCTTAAGCAAAGGGATAGGTGCTTTAGGATACTATTGTTTATATGGATATCCCATTTTAAATTAGAATAAACCGTGACAACGAGTAATCTCATTGAAGACTCAGAAATTTTAGGAGGTATATGATTAAGGAAAAGAGAGGGAATTAAAGGAAATGTATTGGCATTATCATGGATTTTGAAGGGTTTACTATCGTGTCTTATTCCAAGGCATCATAAAATTTTTTTAGGTTTTATCTGCCGTGAAATCATCAAACAATTTCTATACATCGGGAAATTCTTTATCGATACTGTTGATTATAACTGGAAAAGGAAGAAGACCTCGGAGAGTACCCTGGGATACTCCAGTGGGGACAGGCAGGGAAATAGAATGATGAATCTTGTGCTAAATAACTTGTGATCCATTTGATTCGAAAGATAAAGCCCAACTCCCCCAGGGGGAGGCCACCATCCAGAGATCTTTAAAGGGGGATTCTTTTGAGGAATATTTAAAGGAGATTTTCAGGTTTGGACCCCTTCAAATCTACTGCGATTCTAATTTGCCCTTTTTCATTCTTTTTTTTAATAGCTATGATTTTAGAAAATTCTTATTCTAATTAATTTTAAGAAGTTATTAATACCTATTTTTGGGGTTATTAATATTCGAAGTTTTTTTTGCCATAAATAACCTCCTATTTGAGCTTTATTTGGTCCTTTTTGAATTTGCCAGTCTAATCTGTTGTAATTTTCATGACATGCTATGTCCTGTACATGTGTATACATTTTTTTTTAATTTTTTTATTTAATTGTTACTTTTTTTTTGCTAAAATAAAAAAAGTGTATGTTTAAACCATTATTATGGTTTTAACCTTTTTAAACTTTACTATTTTCTGTTTTGACCCCAAAATACGAGTTAGGCTCAGTTAGGCTTTTGATAGTTATTCAAAAAATGATAGACCTTATCTAGATGATATTTGCATTTATTAAAAAGTTTCTGTTTTGAAATGAAAATTTTTGAATGTTTAAAAACAAGACCTATAAGTTACAGTACTATGCTTCAACTAATCGATTACCTATGACTTCGCAAACACATCCTGTGAACGCAAAAAGTCAGTCCTAGTTTTCTCCTTTAAATTTCTTTCACTAAAACAAAATTCTTTTAATATGTGCATTATTTTTCTGACTGAAAACAAAGGGCAAATTCGCACCAACTATTTCACTGGCAATTTTATATTTTATTCTAGTGGATATTTTGGGATTTCCTCCATGAGGCATAAAAATGAAAAAAATTAGTTTAATTCAAGGATAAAAGGTTAAAGATCATTCCTGATTCTATCGCTATTTCCCCCTCGTCTACAATCTGTCTGTGTAAGCCCTTAAACGCTTTTACTTTCAATTCAAGCTGTAATTACATGCAATATCTATTTTTACAGATAATCCACCCTCTGCTAACGTTTCTTTTTCAAGGAGGCACACTCGTGCCTCTTTAAAGAGGCGAACCACGACAATGTTAAGCGATCTTCGGTTCCAGTGGTCGCAGAGGGATGGGTAGGGATACATTTCGTAGCCCGAGCTCCAACTAAGAAACCTGCCAAATTTCATTCCCCTCCGATTTTTCCTTCATGGGGAAAATCTTGCCGAAAGTTTCGACCCGTCAACCCCAGCCCCCCTTTAACGTTGTATGATCGGGCGTGAAATTCACAAGTTAAGGTCCCCTAGGGCCCAGGAGCTTATCCGCGAAATTTCAGCTCGATCCGATAACTCCTTCCCTGTTTTCCAGAAACCACGCATAGCCACTTAATGTTCATTTTTTTTTTCCTCGACGCCTACAGGTCACAGCTGACATCGGATCTGGGTGTACGAAGAGTCATTCGACGCGGAATTCTCCGAGTAAGTGCCCATGAAAGTTTCGTCGGAAAATCTTAACTCCCCGATTTTCTAGCTTAGAAAAACCCATTATCCCATAAGAGTCCATGTTAATTTTGAAATTCTTAAAAATTATTTAAAAGTTATATTTATAAACAAGCTGGTATTTAGCTCAGTCGGTAGAGCGTGGGACTTAAAATCCTAAAGTCAAGGGTTCAAGTCCCTTATCGGGCGGTTTTTTTTTTCACAAGATCAAAATAAAAGTGTATAATTTTGATAACACCTGGACTGCTTATCATTTGAGAGATAACAGAATATTAGCTTCTTATGAGCAAAAGAAACATTTCGGTCATTCTATCTATTTTTTTTTCTATTTTATACAATGATTTAAAAGCGGGGGGGTTGGGGGGCGGCAGCCACCCAACTTCCTCTCCTAATTCCTGTACGAGGAGTACATGAATTATTAAATTACATCCACCATGGATTGTAGAAAAACGTACAGAAATAATATGAAAAAAACTTCGTTTTCTTAAAGAGTTAAAGAGGCTGCGTCCCGAAGTCGAACCTTAAAACGTACAGGAATTAGGAGAGGCAGTTGGGGGGTTGCCGCCCCCCAAACCCCCCGCTTTTAAAGACTCTTTTGTACAAGTTTTTTGTACAAGTTATTCAGGTTTCAAGCTCATATCTGCAAAAATGCGGAATTTTGTATTTTTTTTTTGCCAGAAGAAAGGTCATGGATGCGTGTTTATTTGTTTCCTTTTGTTCTTATTTTATTTTGTTTTTCCCACGAGTAATCGTATCCACCAATTGGTCTTGGAACATCATGAGATGGGTTATTTGAACGGAAATTAAAAGTTCAAGTTTCGTTTTTAAGTTACCGAAAGAATTGTAGGGCAACTAGGCCCCCTGCCCCGCACCCATTTCCCCAAATATCCCGATTAAAATTTTTAGATAGTCGTTTTGTTCATTATAGTCGAAAAGCCCAATAGCTATGACTTTGGATACAAAAATATGCCTTTTAGTCTAATGATGTGTTTGAAATCAGTATAGCCTCCTTTCTTTTTATTTGTTTTTTTTTGGCGAAAAACTAGGTAGATCTCAGCAACCTTATAACTTTTGATGTACAACCTTGAATTATTTGGCTTTACATAATTTGAATGAATATAGAATATAGCCAGTTCTTTGATGAAACGTTGTTATTATTTTTATACATTTGGATTCCGGTTACGATTAGTGTACTAGTTGATATTTTTATTTTGACGAGCCATTCTTTAGTTTTATATAACAAACTATTCGAGTAACTTCTATTTTTGGATTTTCTAAAGGGCTTAATATTTCTATTTGAAACTGTATCTTCAAGGATACCACTGCATTAATTCTAAGTAACTAAAAAATTGAGCACAGTCAACCACGGCTTTTCGAATTATTTGTTTGTATGGAAAAAGCTAAAATATTAAACAGACTGTAAAGGAGAGAAATACATGTATATCCCCTTCCATCTTTCTTAGCTAGTTAGATTCCATTGTCTCAAGGGGAAATGGTGTGGAAGGGAATTGAGTGCTGTAAAAAGTAGTCTGTTTTATTTATATTTAGAATAAAGCTTTGAGTACACCCTATGGCGGTACACTGTTTTATAGAAGGGTAAACACGAGTGTGAATTTGGAAAATTGATTCTGCCGAAATATTATCTTGCCTCCTACATAATATTGATATAATATTATAGGCTGATCTAATTTACTTTTGAATTACTTGCGTGAAAAATTAAGGGAAAATAAGAAAATAATTAGAGTGCAACCTCCATATAACTGAACCACCTTATCCTTCGTGGAACTCAGCTCACTTTGAATTCAACCCCTAAAAACGAACTCTCATTTT
Source organism: Artemia franciscana (assembly GCF_032884065.1). Lineage (NCBI taxonomy): Eukaryota > Metazoa > Arthropoda > Branchiopoda > Anostraca > Artemiidae > Artemia > Artemia franciscana. Next base: position 44,493,394 of record NC_088873.1, read on the forward strand.
ACCCAACTTCTGTGCAATTCAGCCCTCATTTAAATCTGCCCTTTTTAATGAACAATTCAAACATATTTTGACTCAACCCCCATGCAACTTAATCCCTGGTAACCCTGCCTTTTTTTAACTCAACCACTGTTTTACCAACCCCTATTTGGATTAGCTTCTGTTCCTCATAAGAATTTGACAATGATTAAAAATCATTTCTTTTGAGTCAACTTTTATCGCTTCAGATAAAACGGTTGAATTACATTTTCTAAGCTATGTTGTTGGTTTCAGGAGGGCTAAGTTGGAAAAAAAAAGTTTTTTTCTGTAATTTTGGCAAACATGAAATGCACCCTAAAGATGTTGTCATTTCGAAAAAAAAACGTAGAAAAATATACCATCCAGGACCAAACAAAAGCAAACTTTACGTTTTTTTCCCGTGGAGTTTTAAGCCAGATTTACCGGCATTATTTTAAAAACAATGAGAAATTAATTTAAATAATTTTTTCAACTGAAAGTAAAGCAACATTAACATTCGAGATGAACGTATATAATTCCGTTTAGAAGGGGTTCCTTCCTCCTCAATGCCTTTATCTTTATGCTAAAATTTGAACGTTTGTCCGAATTTTTATGGCATTTGGTATTAACCAAGTGACATATAGCAATCACAAATTCTGTCTGTCGGTCTGTCCCGGTTTTGCTACTTTAGGCACTTCCAGGTAAGCTAGGACGATGAAATTTGGCAGGCGTGTCAGGGACCGGACCAGATTAAATTAGAAATAGTCGTTTGTTATCCGGTGGATAACAAATTATCCATCGGGATGAAACTTGGTGGGAAAAATAAGCACAAGTCCTAGATTTGGGATTGACATAATCGGAACGGATATGCTCTGTTTGGGGAAGTTGGGGGGGGGGAAGGAGGGTTAATTATAAAAAATTAGAAAAAATTAGGTATTTTTAACTTACGAAAGAGTGAACGTATCTTAATGAAATTTAATTTTTATAAGTACCTCAAAACTTGGATCTCTTATTTTAAATCCCGACCGGATCGAGTGTCATTAAGGGGGGGGGATATTCGAAAACGCTTAAAGCAGAGAGATCAGGATGAAATTCGGTGGAAAGAATAAGCACAAGTCCAATATAGGTGACTGACATAACCGGACCGGATCCGCTCTCTTTGGTGGAGTTGGGGGTGGGAGTAAATTGGAAGAATTATAAGAAATGATATATTTGTATCTTACGAACGGTTGACCAGATCTTAATGAAATTTGATATCTAGAAGGATCTTGTGCTTTAAAACTCTCATTTTAAATCCCGACCAAATCCAGCACCATTGAAGGGAGTCGGAAGGGGAAGCCGGAATTCTTGGAAAACGTGAAAATCGAGGTATCTTACGAATGGGTGATCGGATCTTAATGAAACTTGATATACAGAAGAATATTATGTCTCAGATGCTCCATGTTCAATTCGAATCAGATCCGGGGACATAGAGGGTTGGAGGGGGGAAACAGAAATCTTGGAAACCAGAAATCTCAGAAAACGCTTAGAGTGGGGTGATCGGAATAAAACTTAATGGGAAGAATAAGCAAAAGTTGTAGATACGATATTGACATAATTGGTACGGATCCATTTTCTTTGGGAGAGCTGGGGGTTGTTAATTTGGAAAAATTAGAAAAATTGAGGTATTTTTAACTTGGGAACGGGTGACCGGATTTTAATGAAATTTGATATTTAGAAGGAATTTATGTCTCAGAGCTCTTATTTCAAATCCCGACCAGACTTAATGACATTGGGTGGAGTTGGAGAGGGAAACCGGAAATATTGGAAAACACTTATAAATGTCATAGATACGTGATTGACGTAACCGGACTAGATCCGTTCTCTTTGGGAGAGTTAGGTGGTGGGGTTCAGTGCTTTGGCGAGTTTGGTGCTTCTGGACGTGCTAGGACGATGAAAATTGGTAGGTGTGTCAGGGAGCTGTATAGATTGACTTGATAATCGTTATTCTACATTCGACCATCTGGGGGCTGAAGGAAGTGGAAAAATTAGAAAAAATAAGGTATTTTTAGCTTACGAGTGGGTGATCCAATCTTAAGGAATTTTGATATTTTGAAGGACCTCTTGGTTCAGAGCTCTTATTTTAAATCCCGATTGGCATTAAGCTTCTGATTTTCCTTTTAAAGCAATCTATTAATTCTTAGAATTTTGCTAGAGCTCATACCATATGAGCTCTTGGCTCTTCTGACCTCGTGACAAGTGGCATATGAGCTCTTAGCTCTTGTTTCAAGATTGATTCTTGAAAGACAAGGGCAGTTTTATTAGAATATTCAGCTTTTTTAAAAGAGATAAAATTTTAACGTGAAAAGAAATGGTACTGAGCAGGGGGGGGGGGGGAACAACTCCCTCGTATGTGGAATAATTTCGGTTCGTTTTGAGTTTTAATGCCGCTCCTTACTTTCAGTTGAAAAAAACCTGTTTTTTCATTAAACTAGATATTGAATCTTATTTTGATGAAATATAAAATATGTAGAGCAATGCCGGGGGAAGGGGGAGGAGCTAATTCATTGAGTACACTTTACTATGACTGTACTTTAGGTGAGCCCCCACTAAGCTGTAAATGTCCATTGATATATATTTTGTGAACTAGTAAGACAGGACTGTTTACAACATTTTTGTGTTTTTTCAGTCATGGAAAAGGGTCGCACCGTACATTGAAAAGAATTTAAATTTCAAAGAAGAAGAACAGCGTCTATTGAAAAAGTCGGAAATGGAGAACAGTGATGATAGCAGCATTTTATTAGGAGAGAAGAAGAGACTCACCAAAACCCACTGTAATGACATTGCCGATGTAGAATATGAGGTAGCTGACATAAGTCGGGTAGATAATTATTTTTTTTTTGATAACTTAGGATTATTAGGCGTCTTCGACATAAAAGGGGTATGATCTTGTTGGGTAACTTGATTAAAAGCCGAAAGTTAGACGTTCTTGGCTGGTGATTTCTCTTTTTTTTTATTTACCATATTATTTTGCGTAGCATCTGGTATCGCTTTAGTGACTCCTTATGCATAAGGGAGTGAAAATTGACTGCAGAGACTAGTATCTGAACTAATGCATTCCAATTCACAGTGCAAAACACTTTTGGGAGATGGAGATTTGAGGTGAATGGAAATTAAATTCAGCCAGATATAAATTTCTTTTTATGAATTTTCTAGTCGAGAAGGTTCCCGAATCTCCTCAGGTGTGTAAGAAGAAGGATTATTTCCTTCAGCATATCAGCAGTGAATCCTTCCCATAGTTTTTAGGAGTGAGGGAGACGGGACGAAGCTTCGCTTTTTTTCTTAGCTTCCCGATTCTTCTTCAAATCTTTAATGGAGAAATAATGGGAACGAAAACGGAAATTGTATCAGCTGGTATTTAATTGGATAAAGCTAACAAGTCGTCCAGTAGGCCCATCAACTCCCATAGACAGGTCTAAAGTCCCCTTTTGCAAAGGAGTTTTCTAATTGTGTTAGTGAGATTTATAGTCCTGAAGACTGCATAATCCTTTCAGCGTCTTCGTCTAATTAATAATAATGGACGAAAAGATTTGATTCTCTTTGCCCCTGGAGTCGCTTAAGCTCCAAGTCTTTTGATTTTCGTTGCTTGAGATTTGTATTGCTGGGGATTCGGCGTTGAATCTCAGCTTCATCTTAGTAGACTAATAAGTTTACTAAAGTAGCCATTGATGTGAATGCTCTTCGGCCCGTAGTAACTTAAAAAAAGATTTGAAAATAATAGTGCTAAATAAATACTCATTTTAACAAAATCTAGCAGAAGTAATTGTTTACCACAACAGTCTCAAAATTTATCTTTCAGAACAAATTATTTGGGAGTCGCTGATACCCTCTTATATACTGGTTAGTGACCAGAAAATGGTCAGTAAGTGAATTGGTAACCTTTGATTTTGTCCTATTTTGGTAACTTGATAGATGAACATCAAGAAAAAAAGAAACATTAGAAGATCCACATGGAAAGCTAACTAGTCAGATTCTCTTGATATTACCCATGTGCTTCTAGAAGATGATGGCACTACAGGCGCTTGTTGACATCTGTCTTCGCTTTACATTTTTGTGAAATTGGTGTGAATATCGAGTATGGCGTTGATTTTGTCATTTATATAAAAAACAATAACTGGATCATGTCTCCATTGACCTTTTCTTTGTGCCAGGAAGGTTCTGAAAGATCCTTTTTTTACGCAAAAAAGTCCCTAAACTTCCTATTATTGACTCCTTTAACCTTTGGAAGCCCTGTAATATAGTTGGAGGCTTTCTACAATAGGAGCGGGGAACCTGTTAAGGTTATGGACGGTAATTTTGGGTGGCTCAAGGTAGATTGAAATGAAGACGGTCCTGTTTCTTGCCTCACAACCTCTTATCCTCAGAAAATCCATATTCTGATCTTCTATTAAAAAACTCAGGACATTAATTTTATAATAAAATTGGTTTAAAATTTAAGAATTTTTCTTTGCATACCGTATTCCGTTAGTTTCATCAATATCTAATTCCCAGAAAAACTTGAATTTCTTCCTAGGTAGTATTTTAGCGGATTGATTGATTTCTTTATCACTAGAGCAGTTATTGATGTTTTTCTTTTCCTGGAAAATAATAAGTTTTTCAATATTTAACTTTTTGTAGATAACAGTATTTTTGAATCACGATTTTGTAAATGAAATTATCGGACTTTAAACTACGTAGCAAAAAGCTGAGGGGAGATAATACTTAAAAAAGTGTAAAGAAACTTGAATAAAGGTGTATCCCCTAGTTTTTGGTATTTGAAATATTTACAAATAAAATTCTCCAATAGAAAGAGAAAGTAATTTTGTATGGCAAGTGTAACAAAACTCAACAAAATTTTAAATGGCAAAGATTTCTGGAAAGGGTACCAATCCATTTAATCTATTATATATTTAATTAATATGCATTATTATGTGTTTATCATTCATTTTGTCCAAAAACCAGAGTAAAAGAAGCTCAAACCTAAACCGAATATACGGAAAGATTTATGCAATATCTTAAGGCTGTGATCAAGCTACAGAAGAAGTGGAGATAGGAACATAGATATGCTTCAAAATGGATAGTTTAGTCTCTGATCTTTTTCCAGTAGGCTTAATTTAACAGCCTAAGATTAACAGTCCTGAACCAGACTTTACAACCGGGGTGGTTTTGTAAATATCATATGTTTTGACATAATGACTGAGTGGAAAAAAATTATCCAGAGCATTTAGCTTTGAACTTGGTCAGTGACTGACTGTAGACTGAAAAAGGACGAACTATTTTCCCTAACCTGGTATCTTGTTCATTCTAAAAATAACCTAGATAATTTCTTAAATTTCACAAAAAAAAGATATTTCAGCCACACATGCAGTAAACATCATCAGTAGTATTATTACTGCTATTACTTAATACTTCAATCAGTATTACTATTAACGGCGGTCACTCCATATGTTCCCGGAATATTTAGTATTTTTCTGAAATTTGTTACTCTGTTAAGAGTATTTATCCCTATTAGAACTTTTTATTTATCAAGAAAAAAAAATTATTGATTCAATCGAATTTGGAATGGCCATACTGAAAAAATCAAACAGAGCAAGAGCCAGTGCCATCTGCGAATATACTGACTACGAATAACGTTATATCTACGAATACGAATACAGAGGGAGGGAAATATAGGGGGTAAATGAAGAATTAAACGTTAAACTGGACAGTTTCAAGTTCTACAATGTAGAAAACAAGTGGAATAATTTAATTTTATCCGAAAGGCTCATGAGAGTTAAGGTTAAGATGCCCAAAAGATCAAATAACTCGACTTGTAGGGGTGCAAAACTCCTAGCATCTTTGAAAAAAGATTCATCAACTGATTCTGAGTGTTTTTGGAACGGTTGAGGGTAATTAGTTAAAACTATTTGAAATATTGAAGGACATGTCAAACTAAATCAAAAGATACTACGTGTACCCAGCTTATCAAAAAGGTATTAAGTTCATTAAGTATTAAGTTCATTAAGTATTAAGTATTAAGTGATAGTATTAAGTTCTTTTTTCTTAATTAATAGGAAAAATAATCAGTGTCAGTGTGATGATTATAGAGGCATTAACTTAGTTATTCTAGGAAATAACCTGGTTAGTATGATGATACTTTTTTTGAATTTGAGATGCTTGGGATCATGTTTTAAGAGAAGAACAATTTGGTTTTTGGTTTGGGAAACCTACTCGGCTGTTAATTTTGTCTTTTTTTTTATTTTACCATATCATTATGAGCTGCAGCTTGTGGCTCCTTAGTAATTCGAGTGTCAATATTGAATTCAGCGACAAGCTTCTGGACAATGGCCTTGGAATTCACAGGGTAAAATACCTTTGGGAGATCCTAAATGGAAATTAAATTGAGCCAGGTATCAGTTTTTCCAAGACATTTTCTAGTGGCTTTGACCAGATGAATAAGGCAATAGGAGTTAGAAGCGGATTTGTGGCTCCAAAATCGGCTCATCCTTATTTGAAGAAGGATTCTTTCCTTCAGCATATCAGCAGTGATTCCTTCATGTAGTTTTAGGAATAGATTTTAGGAGTCAGGAAAACGGGATGAAGGTTCCCTTTTTTCTTAGCTTCCTGACTTATCTTTCAAACTCTGATGGGTAAATAATGGGAACACAATGAAAATTGTATTAGATGGTATTTGATTAGATATCTAAAGTCCCCTTTTGCAAGATTAAGCCATGTCATCACTTCAACCAAAAACTCTTCTTAGTGTGTCAGTGAAATATACAGTCCTGAAGACTGCATAATACTTTCAGTGTCTTAGTCTAATTAATGATAATGGACGAAAAGGTTTTATGCTCTTTGACTTTTGAGTCATTTAAACTGCCTGACATTTTTATTTTTGTTGGTTTAGATATGCATTGCTTGGGTTGGCATTAAATCGCAGCTTGATCTTAGTAGACTAATAAATTCGCCCAAGTAACTATTGACATCAAATCCTTACGTACCTAAACCTCCTATCATTGTTGCAATGCTATCTGTAATTCAGGTTGTTTAGTAATAGACGATCTTCAGTCCATTGCACCTTGAGAAAGTTAAAAAAAAATAATGCTAAAAAAGCTCAGTTTAAAAAAATATCCCGGAGTTCTTAAGGTGGATGGCTTCATGTTATATGATGTAAAAAGGTTATATGAATAACAGAATTTAATTAACTGTGAATAATTTTTCAAAGGTAGGGATCCCTGGTCTGGGGACTGTTCTTCTGTAACAGCTATAACTTCTGTTTGGTTTAATTCCAATAACGTCTCAAGTTCCACATGCCTTTGAAAATACAGACTTCAGCGTTGGTATTGAGGATTTTAGAGAATTTGAAACGATTTGAGAAACTTGACTCTAAATGGGTTTGGGCACTGAGAAAAAAAGGGCCACAGAGGAATCGACCCCAGTTAAAGCATACTTATTACCACGATAACTAGCACAAGGGAAGTTTGGAGAAATTGATACAGGAGTAACACAATAAGGTATGACCAAGTTGAAAGAAACGAAACAAAACACGGACCAGCGCCATCTGTTTAGTATATGAATTAAGAGGGGAGGGAGAGTTGATATATGTTGAATTTTGATTATCCAATTTGTCTTTCAGATGCATCCTTTATTTTTTTTTTGAATTTATGAATCAAAGGTATGAGTAAACCTTAAATAAATGTTGATGGCTGATTTGAAAACCTTTGAGTAAATCTTGATCACGTTTGAGCGAATTTAAGAGTGTCGTGGGCTTGATCGTTAAAAGTAAAATCCCATAAATAACTTAGTATTTTATAATTTCAAGGTAAACTGGGCCCCTCATTCTTGCACTTCTCTTCATGGTCAGCCCTAATGCAGTGAGTCATAGTACACTCATTTTGACCGATGTGATGCTAGAATTTCCAGTCTTTTTCAATTTTTAATGTAAAAACAAGTTTCTAATAGAAGTTTACAAGGCAGACAAAAGTCTTGTACGGTTTCCAAAACAATTCGAGTCGATTTTCTGAAATTTTGTAATATGGCTGAAAATTTAACTCGGGACAGCGTCTACATCCTGGCTCGGTTCCAGGAACAGACTCACTTTAAAATAAAGCAAAGCTCAAGCTGCCCCTAATCCCTTTCCAGTTTAAAATTCATAGGAGATTGAAGATGCTGGATAATTTTCAAGACGTCTGCTAACATTAATTAAAACATGGAGAGTAATTTTAATTACTGTTCGGTTTCCAAAACTATTCGAGTAGATTTTCTGAAATCTTGTAATATGGCTGAAAATTAACTCGGGACAGCGTCTGCATCCTGGCTCGGTTCCAAGAACAGACTCACTTTAAAATAAAGCAAAGCTCAATCTGCCCCTAATCCCTTTCCAGTTTAAAATTCATAGGAGATTGAAGATGCTGGATAAATTTCCAAGACGTCTGCTAACATTAATTAAAACATGCAGAATAATTTTAATTGAAACTGACATTGCAATGAGAAATGGGTCAATTGAAACCTCGAATTCTAGAAAGTTTAATCGTTTCTGGCAGAAGTTTTCCTTCTGTTTAAACTGGTTTTTATGGTAGAAATAACAGGTGTTACTTAATAAAGAACAAATCTGGCCCATAATGGCCCGGATTCTGAAAATGTATAAAAGAGGTATTTTGTGAAAATAATTAGAATTGTTGCTGTTCAGAAATGGTAATTGTGTTTTGGCTAGTTGTAGTAGTAAAATATTATTTTGAGGAGTAAATTAATATAAAGTTTATAAAAAGTTAGCTGTCGTCCGAATTAAATCTAAAAATAAACTTATGTGCTATGTTATAATAATAAAAATTTTGTATTTTGTAGGTAAAAGAAAGACAATGGAGAAAAGTTTAAAGACAGTCAAATTTCGAGTCGCCTTTGGAATTTCATCTTTAGAAATGTTGATGCCAATTTTGGAAATTTCATAGAGAAGGTTCAGGTAATAAGTGTAGAGAATCTTCACGTTGGTGTCGATAACATCGCATTACAGAACTGACTCAAACGGTTTTCAGTGTTAAGCCCTTGTACGCAGGTTATTATAATGTCAGAATTACAGTAGGTTTTTATTTTTATAGTTTATTTATTGTGATGATTGCAAACTGGACTGTAGCAAAGGTGATCACTCAAAAATATTTAAGATTAACCAAAGCTTATCTATTGTGCTGGAAGTGGACTGGAGGAGGGAAGGGGGGGTTGAAATAATTTCAAATACGTTTGTTTCTGTTATAAGGGTGTGCTTAACAGGGGCTTATTCGATTTAAAGTAGAAAGTTATAATGTCTTTTTAAAAACTGAATGGGATTGGAGGTTAACCAGCCAACTCTGATATATACACACTTTTTTTTTTGCAATTGTGCGTGGAAACTAAACTTTATAATTTCTGTTATGTAAGAATTTCTTAAGTAGAAAACTCCTTTCCTTACAAAGTTTAAGCGGTTGGTAGCCCAACCCTTGCTTATGATAATATCTTCTCATATAAAGATATAATTGACTGTTTTCTTCATTTCTGTTCGTTACAAATTTCATTGTTTCTCTCATAGTAATCTTTGCTATTCTTAATTTGACTTACTTTTAATTTTTTTTTATATATTTAACCATAATGGGCTAGTTAATCTACGTCTGAAGGTTGATTCGCTATACGTCTAAATTTCTGTATGTTTTAAGTTTTCTATTACTCCTTACCTTTTTTTGAACTCGATTTTATTAATTATATAATAAATATATAATAGAACTCTTTATTAATACTCTCGAAGAAAGTTGATAGTTTCATAAGTTTAAATTCTTTTTTCGATCGTCTTTACTCGCCTTAAAAAACAAGACAAATGAGATAAATCAGAATATACAAAATGTATGGTAATCAAAATAGTTATATGCGTTATTTGGGCTGCCTCTATCAACATTAGGGTAATATTTGTAGACATGAGTATATAATCAATCAGAGGTAATATACTCCGAGTTTGCTTGTGGACGATTTTGTTGTTAATTCTGCGGAAGGTGCAGAAAGCCTTCATTCAACTGGAGGTCCCAGGGACTTCTTTATTTCCGGTACCAAGCCGGCTTAAGTGATTTGTGTCTACTTGAGAAGAAGGCTTAGTCACTGATTTCTATTGGTTAGTCCCAATTACTTTTCCTGATGCCATTAAAATTCTACTGATTTAAATTATACGAAACTTGCAGCTTGGAATTTTACAATGCTAATAAACTTCTATAATTTCAAGTTTTTGGTTAACAAATTCACACGTTTTCAGTCTGACTTTATAGACGTCTTATAAACTCATATTCCTGGGGTAGACGGATGAAATTAAGGGTTTTTTTTTATTTTGGCATGGATGATAAATGCATAGGCAGGGAGTAGGACTCGACGACGAAAATCAAACTGCCAAGTCTTGCTCAAGTCGGAAAGGGGTTAATAAAAGAATTCTAGTATTATATGTTTCTGTAGAAATGACTTATGGAGATGTAGTGACTCAATTGAAGTTTACCTACAGCTGCTTGGATAAATTAACAGAATCCAGGGTAGAAATATTCTGTTTTTATTTGGAGATTTTCGAAATGGGAATATATTATAGCTTTGGTAAATTTGGCTTCGGAAAGGTAATCAGAAACGATATAAGACCGCTGGAGTTTTGCGGTTATAACGGTCTTCTTAAAAGTAGTACAGTGTTTGTTCGTAAAATGACACTAAAAATAACATGGTAATCCAATTATAGTAAGGCAGCCAACCTTTTTCATTTTCTTACTGTTATCTGTAGATTGGGAGAATCAGTACAAGAAAGAATGTATAGGAGTGCTGTTTTATATGAAAAGTAAAAATCATCTTGCAATAGTGTCTGGGGTTAACCTAAAGCTGAAATATGGAAAGGGTGATCACCTTTGAGGAAGTTATGACATTGATAGACTCCAGGATGAGAATTTAAGAGAAACTCTTTAGGGAGAGTCAAATATCAAACTGGAGGGTTTGAAATTCTAGAGTGTACAAGATAAGTTGAATAATTTGAGGAAAAATGTTGGCGAAGCTGCTGATTGTTTCTTAGCAAGGATGGTTGGAAATGCAGCTAGGATTAATAGTGTAGTCGCCTGTGTTTAGTAGGAAAGAAGAAGGTTTTACAAAAATTATTTGAGTGATAGATTATATGAAAATAAAGGGAATGTAAGGAAAGTGAAGAGAGCTTGAAAATATAAACTAAGGAGGAATGGAGGCCTTTGATAAAATTACGGAAATTGTGGAAGATTCAGCCTGAATTGGTAACACTGCACATTATTATACTGAGCCATAAATATGTAATTAGCCGCAATAAGTATAATTTTACAGTATGTAATAAAATTGACAGGGAACCGTCAGTCTGGACATGTCCCAATTAGAGATTGAAACGGGGATTCATTTAGTGACAAAGAAAGAGTTAAAGAGAAATATTCAGTACAGTATCAGAATGCTAAACCTGATAAATTCCTGTACATTAAAGTGATTAGTGCTATGTACGAGAATAACATTTCTGCGGTTCAGGCAGTAAATGAGGTGTACAGCTGCTTTCGTATTAAGTAAGGAGTTAAGTAGGATTATGTTTTATCCTACTTTATATGGACTATTTTGATGGATTTGGTTCTAAGAAGCACAGGAAAGGCAATGGGAGACTACGGAATCCAATGGGAAGGAAAAACTCTCCTGGACTTAGATTATGCTGACGATTTACGCATCCTAGATGAAGATTTGAGCAAATTGAATGAACTCCTAGAGGTTTTGCGAGGTTAGATTGCTAGAATAGGTTTGAAAATAAATGTTAAGACTAACTCACTATGGCTAGGAATAAGCGCAGATGAAAAGATGTCTTGGGGCAACAAAATGATTCTACTACTCAGAGGAAACAGCTAGAAAAAGACTCGAGGTTAATGTCAAATCTGAGCAGGGTATGACGGAAAATATGATAGAAACATTATCAAGGAGAGGAATCTCTCTGGATAAACTAGCTTTCCAGTTTTTTGATTATGCAAGTATCATGTTTGGTAAATTTAAGAGAGCCCAGCTGAAAGTATCTGAACTTTTTGATTGATGTTTGCCTCACATTCCCTGCCAGGACTACAGATTAAACACTATTATCCAGCATAGTGCAATTCATGTCTCGGTGGACTGCAAGGGCTGAAACCATACAAGCAGTAGTTAATTTGTTTTAAGCAATTGTTTCAACAATTGACGAACCTAAACAGATAAAGAACGCCGATGTGAAGACGAAGGCACAAGCTATGAGCTTTCTGAAAATGATTCTAAACTTAAGATTTTACTGCCTGCCTCAAGTTTATGAAGACTATCATGTATAAGATCAGGATAGTAAGAGAAATTATTGAAGAAAAGGAGATCAACATCAACGAGGCAATCAAGATGCTTGAAGCTGTGAAGAAATTTTTTAAAAGAATATTGAAGGATGACATCAACGCTTTAGTTGACAGTGTAGCAGTGTTTGCCGGATGGAGGGAAGTCGATTCAGAGACATACCTCATCAGACATCATAGTGGATGACTTGGACCATTTTGTTTTGACAGCCGAATTCAGAGTCAACCTGATATCTCAATGTATCATTTTTATAGACAACATTTCAGAATTCTGCTGAAAAGATTGATTACAATGATGAAAGATAATCTCAGAGCTTACCTTATCAACTTTCAGTCATTTTACTGCTTACTTCAGCTTTCTTAAAAAAAGGGGTTTTGGTTGCAGATATCTAATTAGCAACAATATTGTTTCCAAAACCAAGAAAGAACTTCGGACTGCACTGCTCTTAAGTAGAGCTTGAAGTTCTGTTCCAATATTACCACAGCAGAATTTGCTTCCGAGACTTTGTAGGTGAAGGAAATCACCAGTAAATGTCAGCTTAAGCAATCTAATCATTTTTAAAAATTGGCCGTGACAACACATGTTCTAGCTGCTACTGCCAAAAGAACATGTAGCAAGCTAAGGTTTGTTAATAATTTGCTAAGAACTGTCATGGTTCATTCTTGACTAGGTTCATTCGAGTTTTTGGCGAATGAGAAAGACACCACCGATGCCTCTGACTTGCCTCTGACTCTGATTGACTGAAAAAACATGATTGTTCAGCACTACTCCACTTTGATCAAGAGGCGAATACAATTTTTGCTGTTTTTTATTACACATTTACGCATGAGGTTTTCCGCTTTAGTTTCTGTTTTGTCTCCATAGATAAGTATAAATGATAAAGGATTAATGTATAATAAATGTTCATGAGTCGTATAATATGATCTTAGAGTCGTTTAAATGAGGGAATCTCATCTTGAGGAGCCTGGATACTTCGAGTCACCCTTGCGCGCAGGAATACTCTTAGGTCCAATGCATATTGCATTTTACATTATCTTGCCTATAGAAAAAGGGCCTAAAAGTTTGGGAAACTTATCAGACTAGAAATTTGCACTAGTGCTGAAAATAAATCATTGTCGCCATCTTGCGTTAGGTGTTTTTTTCTTATAAGAAACTGCTACAAAATACTGTATTAGACACTTTACAGTGTTGGGAAGCATAAAAAAGTAGTACTAGGTCATCAGTAGGCATAGCAGCTCAAAGATAACCCACCTAAGTTATTCAGATAGCCCTTGCTTTGGCATCCTTTTTATAGTTTACATATTCTTTACTATTTTTAGTCGTAAAAAAAAAAAAAAAATAGTAATTGCCCTGTTTTGGGATAGAACACATTTTGTTCTTCATACCCGGTAGGCAGGCCCTACTTTAAAATAAAGGTGACCACCAACAGCACTAAAGACCAAGAGCTGCCTGGGTGACAGACGTAGGGTTACCAACTGGAAACTTTTTAAGTTAAAACGAGACATTTCCTCGTGCCCAGACACAATGGCATAAAAGGGAAAAATGTGACACATATTAGAAATTTGGAATATAAGATGGCAAAAGAAAACAAATTTTGTAAATTTTAGACATAAAACGAAACATTTCCCAACCTACCATTTTGTAAAAAAGATATGTCATTCTTTACTATAGTTGTGATTTTTCTCGGTATTTTATTTTTTAACATCCTGATTTTGCCAGAAATGTCAGAAGTAAGGAATTATCTCCATAGTAAGCATGTTTATATGAGTTTCATCCTTATACAACTAAGTCATTTTGCATGAATGCTTTTATGGATTTTTTTTCGTTTTCATTGCATTTGATGTGAACTGGCCGCTTTGAAAGAGGTTTGTTTGCAAGGCGTCTTCGGTTATAACTGGCAAAAAATTAATCTTTAGTTTTTGAGATTTCGAGATTGAACCATTTTAGTTAAAAATGACATATTTTAAGATGCTCAGGGCTCTTGAGAAAACCTGTAATAATGAATAAAAAAATTCTCAATTAACAATGCAATGCGAATAGAGTGCAAAATTTATATATTCATTCAATTAGCCAAGGCTATGCTTGGCAAAAATGGGCTTTTACCTTAAGAAAACGTCATCCATCGACGCACTGTAACACCGGTTTCTTTTGTTAGTTTCTTTCAGCTTAGCGCAAGACCAGACAAAAACAAATGACAGAATAGTTGGGATATATATAATTTGGGCCATATATTTGCATGTTGGGGTAGGTAGGGGTAAATAATTGGACAGTGTGAACATCTGGCGCAATTTTGAAAAAAATACTGGATGAAGGCAGGGGGAGGGGGGCAAAGTTTATAGCCAATTTTCTCAAACCAAGGGAAAATGACAGTAAAAACTAAAAAAAAGCCATTTGAAGGTACTGTTTAGTACTATAAAAGTGCTATAAAGTTAATGTATATTTAAGAAAACTGATTTGTTTCTGTTGATGCTTGAATTGTGCAGGATAATCTTAGTTTTGACAAGATTTTGGAAGGAACAAAATTTAAGCCTGGGGGGGGGGGCAACTGGGTCTGGGAGGAAACTGAGGTCTGGGAGGGACAGTTCCTTTCTTCTCCATAGCAAATCGCGCCTCTGATTGTGAAATTAGAAAACAATTTTTACTTCAAAATATGCAGATTAAATGCACCTTGCACATTTTTTATTCAGACCCACTATAATTTACCCCCACCCCCTAGTGTGCAAATATATACCCCGAATTTGTTTCTAAAGTGTAATATTTTTATCTTACTTAGGGATATTTATTAGTATTAACCTAAATTCCTTTCTTGAGTGTTGTTGCTATAACATAGAAGTGCCCTGGATAAATATATCACCCTAACTTCATTGATTGACTGAGGACATGGTGCTCTCTTAGCTAAGCTTGGCATTGTTAATAAGATGAGGGGGAATGATTGAAATTTTAGATAGAATTAGGGAAGTAAATTTTCGTTATAAACCCTTTTGGGTAATGTTATTCAAAGAAATTTAAATAACCCCCCTACCTCAACATTTTAATACCTTTTATTTTGTTATCTTCATAACAAAATCCTAACCCTCCCCCAAAGTTTCCATATTTTGGCACCCCTGTTTTATGAAGTAGTGAGGATTATCTTTAAAGTTCTAAATAGTAAATCTCTCAGAAAACCCAGTTGAATTTTATAATTCTAAATGAAACAGTCCACCCGCTAAAGACACCCTAAAACAAAACACCATTTTAGAAGGGAAATCCCCTAAGTGGAAGCACACTGCTTATTAGTAGTTCAATTTCTCACTGATACAAATAAATAGGTTAGACAAGCTTTGCATGAAAAAGTCTGAGTCGGAGTCTGCGCGTCAGAGTTTGGATCTTTCCAACACGAATTCTCTGGTTGGGAATATTTTGTCTGATATACAGATATCTAAGCTGTGGTCTGCTTAGACGTAGTCAGAATTGCATCCTGAATCCAGATTTAACATTCATTTAAGCTACTTCGGAAATAAACTTTACCCCTGCCTTATATATACCAATTCAGGGTAGGCTATTTTCCAATTCAGAGTATATATTTGTACATTAGGGGTGGGGGCGGGGGAACCTAAAAAAATATTAACCTACAAATGGAACTATCGAGAATGAAGTGTATTAGGAAACCAATTCTTACTTCATAATATGCCGACAAATTTTAGTTAACACATTTTAAGGGGCTTCCACTATACTTCAACTTAACCTGTTCCGTTCCGAGGGGAATGGAGCAACTGGGGTGGTTGCTCCGAGTGTCGTGGCTTAGAAGGCGTCGCGGCGGGAGAATTGACCATTTTAATCTAATATATCACTTTAATTTGGCTTTATTTTTCTTATTTTTGAGTTGGGGAGCAAGGGGAGGGGGCTATAATTAATTTTTCTCCAGACACCATCAACCCCAGGACCGGCTTTGCCCCCTATTTTTCTTAATGTGCATATATTTAGCATAAATAATTGCTTGGGTCATTCCTTAGAAGAGTGGTTTTTAAACTTATTTAGACACTCTACCCCTTATTACCCCAAAAGACATTTAAGGTAGCCCATACCTCAGTTACCGCTACCTAGTAAACTATGGCTATAATTTAAACCGAATTGAAATTGCCAGTCCTAGAGTTTGTTTATTTTTTGTTAGCCGGCCGCGTGCCCCCTAAAAATTTTGTGTACTCTCAAGGGGTGTGCGTACAAAGTTTGAGAACCATTGGCCTAGAGAACCAACTGTAGAGAAGGGAACAGGCTTAGAAAACAATTCTTGCTTCATAAACTGCAGAATAATCATGGTTAACACATTTTGCATACAGCCTACATATACTTTGCCCATCCCCTTTAATATGTAAATATAGCCCAAATTATGTATTTTAAATGCATTCGGCTACCAAAACTTATTTTTTCTGTTTTTATTTTGTCACAGTTGATACAATTTAAAGGCATACTCAGAGCCTATATAAACATTGTCTATATAGGCTGTGTTTATATGGGCTTTGGGTACACGGGTTGAAACAAGAGTGACGCATTGTGATAACAGCTGAAAAATATATTCGGGTTATATATTTGCACATTGTTGGGGGGGGGGGGGGGCTGGGGTTGAAGTATAGCGAGGCTGAATGCAAAATGCGTTAAACTATTCTCATTCTGTATATTGTGAAGTAATAATCGCTTTGTTAGCATGTTTCCACCTCTCCAGTTAGTTCTCTAGGAAAATACGGTCTGAGTATTTCCCATGTATTTGGCCACGATTCTCTACTGTTTCAACCCATGTACTCCAAATCTATGGTTGCCAGTGTTTCGACGGAAACAATTTAAAAATGAAGTTGGGACTAAGTCAAACTTTAGCGTAAGGAGAGTTACTCAAAGGAGGGGACTGCCCCTTTCATATACGAAATAATTCCTGTTCGTTTTAAGTTTTAATATTGCTCCTGACTTTTAGTTAAAAATTATTTATGTTTAAAAAAATTATTTCCTGAAAGTTTTTTTTTGCTAATGCAGGTTTGAATTTGGCTCAACGTACATGAAAAATTAAAACATAATTTGCATATTAATTTTGTCAAAGTATCCCCCCATGTAAAGTTTTATTTGGAAAGCTCACCTCCAGAAACTACCCTACCAATGTGAAAATCTTCCCGTATAAAATAACCGCTCCCCCACCGAAAGTAATTCCCTCAAAAACATCTATGCTTTCCAATAACAAATAAACTATAAACAAAGTTCAAAGCTTTTAGTCATTGCCTTGTGGGTGTTGAGAGGTCAAGTTATCTTCAAAAATAAAGCTATTAAATCTTTTACTATTTTTAGCCAAAACTGGCTAAAAGACGTTTCCCCAGGTTCTGTTGGTGATCGTGTTATCTCCAGAGCCATAGTTACTTGGCCCTTCAACTATGCTGAACGAAATGGCCATCTCCAAATTTTCACCGGATGATTCTAAGAAAAAGGGGGGAGGGGTGTATGTGCCTTCTAATCATTTTGGTCTCTTAAAAAGAGCACTAGAACTTTAATTTTCATTTTCACAACCCTTAAGTAAATCAGCTTTGTTGGCTACTTTTCCTGCAGGAAATTGGTGGGCTCCACAGTGAATACATATAACGTTGAAGGGTCCCATTGACTTGTAACAAATACTTGCGTAGTTTACGGCATCTTAGTAGGTTTTCACTGGGTATTGTTGGTTTTTACTGGGCTTTGTAGGTTTTTACTGGGTAGTTTTTGCTCTACAGTTTGTTGGCGTCGAAGATAGCAATCGTGTTCTTCTTCCAACATAATATCTCTTTCTTCTTTAGTTTGATTTTTGACTCAATCTGATTCTCGTTATCGCTTGTCTTCTAACAGCATGATTCTTTGTCCTTTAATGTCATTTTTGAAATTTTCTGATTCTCGTTGTCGAGTGTCTGCTAACCCTACAATTCTCTGGTCCTCACTTTGATTTTTTACACGTTCTGATTCCCGCTGTTGACTGTAATTCTCTCTGTCAATTATCTCCTAACCGCACATTTCTTTGTTATTTCTGTCATATATCTTCTAACCACATTTTTCTTTGCTCTTTGTTTTCATTTTGATTAGTTATAGTTCTCGCTGCCACTTAGGCAAATCCCTTGAGAAGGATGCTTCGCTTTTGAGATCGTCGCTCGAAGAACTTTTGTCAAAAGCACAAGAGACGTCGTCTTGGAGAAACACTTGTCACCTTATGTGGCAAGCGGCGTGGGAAGATGCAAGTCTAAGTATGCAGTACCGTATCAAGGTGCACTAATCCAAAATTTTTTTTTTATCTTGGAAGAGATCTTCCATATGACACCTTTTTATAATAGAATTTTCGGCTATTTCTCCACGATATTAAAGAAAAGTAAATTTTTGGACGTTTACAGACATGCGGAAAGAAGCAAAGAAAAAGAAAAGAAACGAAGTGTAAAACATAAAAGAAAAGATCCACCTTTAAACAATAAAAACGTGCAAATTAAATTCGTAAATAATAGAAAATGGTAGAAAAAGAAACATTTGAGTTGTATTTGTATTAAACACATTGCCATTAAAATACCTAACGACATTTTAAGTGCTGGGAACAGACGGGGAACGCGACCAAACCTTAAAGTACCATTAAAATCCCCAAAGAAGCTTTAAATTGTTCGTGGTAACGCACCGTAAGTAAGGAGCAGTTCCGCTCAATAGAAACTAAAATTGAAAAAAAAGACTTTTGGTTTGACTTATAAATACTGATTCGAAAGATATAAGATTCAATAAGCTTAGTGTCACCATAAAAGGTTAAGACCCTCGAAAAATTTACCTGATTTTGAAAAGTGG